>NC_072053.1:80073579-80373579 GCF_027791375.1 Indicator indicator
GAAATGATTGCTAATGAGGATATATAATCTTCTAAAGGATTTCAAATATTTTACAATCCAAGAATTGTCAGCTCTTGAATTTTTTTAAGACTGTAAGACCAAAATGAAAACTCTTATCAGGAATATGGTCTACTAAAATTTCTGCTGCTCTTGTTTCTAATAGAAGCCTACACTAAAAGTTAGTACAGTTTGGACACACACACACACACACACACAAACACAAAACCCCCAAACCACAACAACCAACCAACCAAAAAAAACAACAAAAAAAGTGGAAAAAAATTTATTCCAGTCATGGTTTGTGGAAAAAAAGCATTCCCAGCTATGTGTAAAAATCCTGGGAATTTCAAGGACTGAAAAAGGGAAGACAATATCCCAAAGAAACTTATTGATTGTGTTTTATTATGTCGTTTTGTTTCTATTCTTCAGGAAAGGCAGAGTACATAATTAAAAGGTCAAAGAAACTACGATTTTTTGCGACATGACAAGAAAGAGACTTTTTGCTACATAGTGCCTCTGGGAACTATCAGCTCTGGTGAGTGGGTAACAGCAGCTGAGTTGGCAACTAGGCTTGCAAGGTAAGAATCTTGTTCCACCATCCCATGCAAGTTGGCAGAGTACAGCAACGCATTTGAACTTCATAATGATCCACATGAATTACCATTTTTACATTGACAGACAGCTCTGTTTTAGGACACAGTCTTTTTCTACAACCCTATTTAATTTTTTTTCCTTTTTTCTTTCAATATGCATTGTTGAGAATGATCTTTCAAAATGAGTATCACAAAGATCCTAGAAAATCAAGGGCAAAAGTATACAAATAAGTGGTAGATTGTAAAAATTTTGTTAAATGATGATGTCTAAAGTTTAAACCAATGACATGTTAACTGCCTTTACTAGACCAGTTGTTTATTTTAAAATATTTTTCTTTTCTTTTTTAAAATTATAACAGTCCCAGTATTGTAATGTGGTGGGTTGAAATCTCCTTCCCACATTAACCACACCAGACTAGCCCAGTTCAGAAGAAAATGAGGTATTTACAAGCAACAACTGCAGTCTACAATGGAATGCAAATAATATATACAAAATATACAGTATTTACAATATTCACAAATATGTACAATTAACAAAACCAGCACAAAACTCTCCTGGCCAAAGCCAGGAAAGCTGTCCCTCTTGCTTCCCCCTTCCCTGCCTTCCCCAGATGTCCCTGGCCAAAGGAAAGAGAGAGAGGAAGCAGAGATTTGTGTCAGACTTGGTGTTCAAGGTCAGAATGTTATCTTCTTCAGTGAAGAAAGCAAGAAGAGAAAGGCAGAAGCACCCTGCTAGACTGCCCAGCAGAAACAGACCAGACAGAATGAACTTTGTTTTGAGTACTAAACCTTAAAGGGTGCTACCTCTCCAATGGAATCTTTTAGAATAATCACTATTTTTCTTTTTTTACACCCAGTAGTGATTTATTTACATTCTTATTACTTTCTGCTCAAGATCTGTGAAAAATTTTAAAGGCATAGCCTTAAAACTATCACACCCAGGGGTGCTGGTGGATGAGAAGCTCAACATGAGCCACCAGTGTACACTTGCAGCCCAGAAAGACAATCACAGCCTGGGCTGCATCAAGAGAAGCATAGCCAGCAGGTCAAGGGAGGTGATTCTCTCCCTCTACTCCACCCTGGTGAGACCCCACCTGGAATACTGTGTCCAGTTCTGGAGTGCCTATTACAGGAGGGATCTGAATGTGCTGGAGTGTGTCCAGAGAAGGGCCATGAGGATGATCAGAGGGCTGGAGCACGTCTCTTGGGAGGACAGACTGAAAGAGTTGGGGCAATACAGTCTGGAGAAGAGAAGGCTCCAAGGAGACCTTATTGTGGCCTTCCAATATCTTAAGGGGGCTACAAGAAAGCTGGGGAGGGACTTTTTAGGATGTCAGGTAGTGACAGGACTAGGGGGAACGGAAGAAAACTATAAGTGGGTAGATTCAGATTGGATGTTAGGAAGACCTTTTTCCCCATGAGGGTGGTGAGACACTGGAACAGGTTGCCCAGGGAGGTGGTAGAAGCCTCATCCCTGGAGGTTTTTGCAGCCAGGCTGGATGTGGCTCTGAGCAACCTGCTCTAGTGTGAGGTGTCCCTGCCTATGGCAGGGAGGTTGGAACTAGATGACCCTTGAGTTCCCTTGCAACCTTAACAATTCTATGATTCTATAAGTAGGGGGACATATGTGATCACCAGCACCAGCTCCTGGGGGTACTTACCATATCTGAGGGTCCACTACAAGGAGTAGGTGATATGCTGTGAGGTGTGATGGAAGAGGATTTTGTGATTGCACAGGGCTTATTAAGCAATATTTTGGGAAGGTGCCAGAGGTGGCGGGAGGGAGGGATCTAGATTATTTAAAGTGAAACAAGTACAGGAAAACAGAGGTATGAATGGGTGAAAAGGCCTTGTTTAAAATACTGAAGCTCAAGGACAGCTACTTGGCAGACTGAATATCTGAGCCCAGCTGCTGGAAGGATCTGCCTGGTGTACATGTATCCATCTACTCATGTGACCTCCAATAACAGCTATCCATCCTGCTCAGCAAAAAGGGGAAGCAGGATGAGGCCATTGGTGCTGTTTGTGGTTGTGTGAGAGCTATGCATTTCTGCTATATGTGTGTGGTCATGTGTACACATGCCTGTATATGTAGATAGATTAGATAGATAGATAGATAGATAGATAGATAGATAGATAGATAGATAGATAGATAGACATATATATATATATATATACATATATATGTGTGTGTGTATAGATCTACCATATATATGTGTTTATCTGTTCACCTATCAGGAATGCATACTCAGCTGTGCTGCCGCTTGGACCTGAGAACCTGGAGCCTTTGTCGGATGATAAAGTGGGTGCTGAGGGAGCTGGCAGAAGTCATTTCTAGGCCATTCTCCATCATCTTTGGTAAGTCATGGGCAACAGGAGAGGTGCCTGAGGACTGGAGGTAAGCAAATGTCACTCCAGTCTTTAAAAAGGGCAAGAAGGACAATGTGGGTCAGCCCCATCTCCATCCTTGGGAAGGTGGTGGAGCAACTTGTTCTTGGCACTGTGTCTAAGAATATCAAAGATGAAAAGGTCATCTGGACTGGTCAACCTGGTTTTGTCAAGGGGAAGTCATGTTTAACCAACCTGATAGCCTTTTATGAGGACACAAATGAGCCAACAGATGATGGCCATGCAGTGGGTGTGCTTTATTGATCTCAGGAAAGCATTTGACACTGTCTCCTGCAGAATCCTCACAGCTAAACTGAGGAAGTCTGGTCTGGACAATTGGGTAGTGAGGTAGATTGTGAATTGGTTGAAGGAAAGAAGATAGAGAGTTGTGGTCAGCGGAGTTGTGGAGTCCCTCAGGGGTTGGTACTGGACCAGTACTATTCAATATATTCATCAATGACCTGGATGAGTGAACAGAGTGCACTGTCAGCAAGTTTGCTGGGAAGAGTGGCTGACACACCTGAAGATCGTGTTGCCATTCGGCAGGACCTAGATAGACTGGAGAGTTGGGAGAAGTGTAATTAAATACAACAAGGACAAGTCTTGCACCTGGGAAAGAACAACCCCATGGACTGGTATAGTCTGGGGGCTGGTCTGTTGGAGAGCACCATAGGGGAAAGGGATGTGGGAGTTCTGGGGGACAGCAGGATGACTGTAAGCCAAAAATGTGTCCTTGTGGCCAAGAAGGCAAATAGCATCCTGGGCTGTATTAGAAGAGGTGTGGCTAGTAGGTCAAAAGAAGTTGTCCTCCTGCTCTATTCTGGCCTGGTGAGGCTGCATCTGGAATATCATGTCTGGTTTTGGGCTCCTCAGTTCAAGAAGAGCCTCAGTGCAGAGCCACAAAGATAATTAAAGGAGTGAAATGTCTCTCTTATGAGGAAAGGCTGAGGGAGCTGGGGCTCTAGCTTGGAGAAGAGGAGATCGAGGGGTGGCCTCTTTAATGGTTATAGATAAGTGAACAGCAAGTCTTGGGAGGATGGAGCCAGGCTCTTCTCAGCGATGTCCAATGACAGGACAAGGAACAGTGGGTAAGAGGTCCTATGTGAACATAAAGAAAAAGCTTTTCACTGTGAGGGTGGCAGAACAGTAGAATGGACTGCCCACAGAGGTTGTGGAGTCTCCTTCTCTGAAGACATTCAAAACCCACCTGGATGTGTTCCTGTGTGACCTGCTTCAGGTGATCCTGCTCTGGCAGGGGGATTGGACTAAATGAACTTTTGAAGGCCCTTCCAATCCCTAACATTCTGTGATTCTGTGATTCTGTGACGCTGTGACTGGATCTGGCAACTCCATAGCCAAAAAGAGCTGTGAACATAGCTGAACAAGACATGGATGTGCCCTCATCTTCCATTCTTGTCACATGTTAGAGGTTGCAGTGAAAAGGATGGGGAATCTGCTAACACCTTCGGTCTGCCTGGCACTAGGAGCAATGGGAGTCCAGGACAGTCCTAAACACAGTGAAGTAACAGCTGTAATAGCATCAGATCTGTCCTGCAGCAATTCTGTAATGTGGTGGTTAAGCTGTGTACCACTGGCATGACGTAGCTGGCTGATTTTAAGCAGGGGAACTGTAGGAAAATGAAGCAATGACTCCAAAGGAGACCCCTCTGGACGGGCTGAGTATCTCATGCATAGGAACAGAAGTACCTTCATGTTGTATGTTGATTTCATGAGGAACCTTCTGAGCTGATCTTGGAGGAGAAGGAAACCTGAGAAGAATACTTATTAAGGCTTAGAAAAGGAACATGAGAAGGGTTTAAATCTTGTTTCCCAGAAAAAAGCAGGCTTTAAAAAATATTCGTATTGACAACAGAGGAGTTTGAAGAAACTGAGTCACATTAGGGTGGCTGTAATAGGATATTTAGGTCAGACATTCTGGAACAGAGGGCAAGATTAGATAAACATGGAAAGAACTCATTTGTTCTCATCGTGTTAAATATTGATTTGGTTTACAAGGGCTGCCTAGTCTATCAGGAAAAGATGGGGCAGTTGTAACTCCAGAGTAAGCAAAGTGGGTTGAAAATGCAGGGTACTCCTGGGTCAACCTGTGAGCAAGGAATATGTAGCCTGTTAAACCTGGGATAAACCAGTGGGATCTCCGACACCTAAGGGGCCTCAGTCAGAGAGGTAATGGCAGCTAGCCAGTTCTACAAACTCAACTGTTCCTTCTAGGGAAATCTAGTGAAAGGGGAAATAGACATTAAAGATTATAATCACTTTACAGATTTAATTAAAGTAACAAAGAAAGGATGTAAACCTCATTCCTTCTAAGACCAAGCAAGATATCATTTGGGAATTCATTAACCAAAACTCCAACAGACACAAAGGCAATATGTATTATCTCATTCATTCACAATAAAAAATAGTAACACAAGTAATGATACACAGCTTTCTAACCTTTTTCCAACTTGCTTTTCATGGTGTGTTTGCCTGTATATTACTGTTTGCACTGTAGCAGAACTGTAGATTGGCATCCTGCTAGGTTCTTGTGTAAATTTGATTCATTATGTGGGTTGACTGTAGGGTTTGGCTTCTTAGCCTCTAGAAAAAAAATGAGAGAGATTAGCAGTCAGTCTTATTTAGACAAGTTAGGTAAAACTGGGTTGCAAAATGTCAATTTGAAATATATACCTGTAAAAAGTGGCAATGGAAATACAGGCATAGAAAGGGTAACTTTGTGCCCACATTTGACATTTTCTTTTTCCTTAGAAAGTCAATTTTCCATGTCATTTACCATCTCCGCCCTATTGTGTGAACTTAAAAAATAAGTTAATTTCTTTCGTGTACCTTGTTATTCTCATCCTTTTGACTTTCAGAAAAACGGTATTTTCACAGTGAAAGGAGCTGTATTTATTCATGTATAGCTTTCTCCATTTATTTTTCCAGTAAAAGAGAAGTTTACATGAGAAAAATATCTGCATGTGTGAAAACAGCTGTGTGCTGTAACAGATTACTTGGGAGCTTGTGGGAACTTCACTAGTGGAGGATACATAAATACATGAAACCCTGTAGGATTGCTAAGAATGGAAGGACCTTGAATTTGGAATTGAAATTCCCAAGCTGCTCTTGTTGAAGCGAGGCAACTACATCTTTTCTGGAAGCATAAAAAGCTTTGTCTGTACTTTTTCAAGGTGTATTTTGCATGTTCTAACATCCTGACCTTCAGTAATACAGTATTAAATGTTATTAAGAGTTAAGAAATATGAGCTAACAGTAATCATGGCTAACCTTTGTCGCCCAAGCATATCTGACTTTGTAACTTCAAATGCCACATTTCTAATCATGCTGTAAAATTCAATATTTTTGTTTACAACTCCATTCCCTGATTTCCTTCAACACATTAATCCTTGAATTTCCTTTAAATATATGGTCTTTATTTTTCATAGAGCATGTTGCTTTAGAGTGATGCAAAATGGGTAAAATACTAGTCAAGTAATTTTCAGTTCTGAGCATGGCAAGTGCCTTTAGGACTTTAAAACTCCAGTGATATAAAGTGATGCATGGTCATTAAATCTGCAGCTATCACAGGCATTCTAATAATTTAACTACTCAGTTCGAAAATAGTAATAATGATCAGGGCAGATTACAATGAATAGTAAAGTCAAGAAAACAGAAATGAACCTCTTTTAAGAGGTGTAAATCTTGTTCTCGAGACCAGAAATGTTTCATATGGTTTGTCTACATGTCAATATTATAGGAATATTAGCCTGTGTATATGAATTCTAAAATGGTGCTACTTCAGCTGGGTCATTCAGTAAATATTTGCATTTCCTTCCTGCATTTTAGGACACCGTTCCAGTCAGAATCCTCTTAGTGATGATCAAGAGTCACAGCTGCACAGCAGTTCCTCATTTTGCTTGAAAAGAATAGTGAAACAAAAATGTTGAACTGAAATAAATTCTTGAGATGACAGGTGAGAGGTATGGGTTCTTGAGGTGTACAGAAGTCATACTATTATAATTTTAAAAGTTATCATACTGTTTTCTTCAGCTACCAAGCATGGTTATTATGTTATCCACCTTATGTCACAGATAAAATTGGGCAAGATATATACTGTCAGAGAGTAGGTATCAATAATTCAAAAGCAAACAGTGGAGGAGTGTCAAGTGGGTCCTTTCGACCTTTTTTTTCTATCTGACAGATGTTCTGTACCACTTAATATTTCTGTTCTCATTTAGATGGCTCTGTTGAGTGACTGGTAACAAAAGTTGCAGGTGGCACAGAGAACAGATGGACTGGAAGAACATGGGTGTAGTAGCACGCGAGGATGGAACTCAAATCTGTCTAAACAGGAGACAGGAATTTCCCTGAAAACACTTGTTATAAAGGGATTTAAGGTATTTTTCTTGGGAAGGAACACAAATATGCATAAAGATGGAAAGTACTGTAACTAAAAAGGTGTCTGTACAGAAGTGGATCTGGATGTTTCTGTGCAGTAGAAATATAATAGTAATGCAGTGTAGCTGACAAAGTAGCTGAAGTCAGGATGAAGGCAAGATGGACCTGAGGAGTAGGAGTGCAGTGAACATCTTGGGGCTGTTTTTCTTTAAAGGAAAATTGTCTGAACTGTTCTGGAGGGAAACTCCAACTGGTTTGATTAAAACACATAAATAAACCCATAATTTTTACAGGTCTTTACCTGCAAAATTTATTAATTAAAGATTTAACTTTTAACCAACATCAGATGAACACCAGAACTATCAATTTTATTGTTTATCACTACTGAACTTAATTCTGGCCATTTATATATTGCAATCCATAGGATTAATGTATTCACATTTTGTAATGTTTTACTCACCATTTTATGTGTAAACACTTAACATTTTCTGAAAGAAGTGTTTCAACTTATGGTGGGAACATCAGACTAAGTGTTGCATTTAAGAGTGATGTCTGTCTCTAAATTACCAGACCCACTTTTCCAAGAAAAGGTACACTCCTTTTCTTATCAGCACACCAAAAGGATTGCAGAACAGATTTAAATAATGATAAAAATCCCCCACTTTCTTTCTTTCTTTCTTTTTCTTTTGCGATGTAACAGATGACATAAAGACTGAAAAAGAACATAGATGCAATAGACCTGAATCTAGAACTCCTTCAATGTGCAGAAATCTTACTCATATAATAATGCTTAGAGAAATTAATGAAGTTTAATGGACTTGAATTAATTATTATTTGCCTTAGTTACATTGAATCAAACAAGGCAGATAGTGGATTACTTTCCTGACAAATAAAAAAACTGCATTCAACTCTGAAATGAAAAACAGTTATTGGGCTTTATAAACATAAGCTTATGTTTTACTCAGATTAGCATAATAGTATTATTTTGATTTCCAGTGAGCTCAGCCAACTTGATTTTTGTGATCATATAAATATTTTTTGTAATAGCATTGCAACAAGACAGACAAACCAAACCAAACCAAAACCAAAACCATCAAACACTTTCCCCTCCCACCCCCCCAAATTAAATACAGAGGAATAAATTAATAAATATTCTAGTTCTGTCTTAAGATACTCTTATTTTGGAAAGATTCAAGAAATCTGATCTTCCACTGTTAGCTGAAAACAATGTAGTTTTATTATGTCTGTTTTAAATTAAATTGGTCCTTCTGTCTAGAAGTTTCAAAGAAACTTAAGGGACTTCAAGGTTTTTTATTAATCGGTTAAATCTAATTAGGAGAATACCACCAGATCCCAGTCATTTCTCACAGATTTCCTATGAACTCTGTCATGGATATGATTGGTACCATATTTCATCTGGGAAAATAACTACATAGATTATGTCTGTAATAAAGTCATTGGGGAGAGGGAGTGAGGTAAGAATTATGTGTGAGAAAGGAAGAATAACAAAGCTCAAGTAATTTGCATGTTCACTAAGACTGAATTAAATATTTATAATGGAAGCAGCACACTTAAAAAAAAAAAAAAAAAGTGATTACCTGAATTGGATGGTATAGCTTTCCTGGCACCAGTCATGTTTGATCTGCCTTTAGGCAATTTTAATAGTAATTTAAAAGTACTCAGTACTCATCACTTTATGGCAGACACTCATTTGAAGACATTACATGATATGACATTAAATGATACGAAGCTCTTATATCCACATCTCAAAATACATTTGTGATTTCTGCTTAAGCATTTATGGTGGCAAACTTCTCCAATTTGTAAAATACAGAGCTGAGATGAAAGAAACTTACCCAAAGCCTTTCTGCTATGAGTTACTTTTCTGTTTACCCTCTGGATATGGAAATATATTCCTCCATTTAATAAACAGGTTAACAATAATTTTCCTTCCTTTCAACCACCAGTTTACACTGCTATAATGTAGAGTGATAGGTTGAGATGGTGTATGAAAAGAAATTGGTTAAATAATAGTGGATAAAGTGCTTCTAAAATGTCTCTTCAGATTTTTTTTTTTAATGAAATATATTAACATATCAGCTTTTATTGATAGCACTTATGGTCTGTTCTAAGTCAACAGAGTCCCGGGGTAAAAAGCAAATCCATATACACACACAATGCTGAAAACTGAGCCATAATAATCAATGTAATATTGAAAAGAGCTTAGAAGAGCAAATAAGTCCCATCTCTTCCAGTGTTTGGTGCATGCAGCCATACTGCAGGCCTCACAGGAATCCTAACAACTAATCAATTTTCATTTTATCTAATGAATTCCTCTGCTTGTGACTGTGATTGCTCTGATTTCCTGATATGAAGTAAGGTTCAGTGAGAAAGCAAAGCAATTAGTATTTACTCATAAAAGTAGTTAGCTCATTGCAGTGTAGTTATTTTATCCTCATTTTGGTTGGTGCTATCATCACCAATGTGATTGCAATATTTTAATCACACCAGATTATCAAAGCCAGATTTGAATCCAAATCCAGTTCAGAATTCCGTGTTTGATTCACATACCTTTCTCTTTTTTGCTCCTTGTTCCAGTTTTGTTATTCTGTTTCTGGCTAGTTTCATAAGCCACCCAATTAAAGCAATCAAAATTACATTATATATAACAAACTTAGGAAGGGCAGTTATGTGAATGGCAATGAAAATGACCAAGAAAGGGTGTGGGTTACCAAAGAGAATGTGTAAAGACAGTAATTTTTGGTATCTATTTAACATTATCAAGGTAGGGGATTTTTTTTCTCCTTGCTGAAAGCACTTCACATGCACACTCCACCGCACCCCCCTGCCCCCACACACATCCCTTTCTTGTAAATGCCTTCAAGACTTTTTTGGAAAAAACACAATTTTCGAAGTACCATAAGAGCATGTAATCCCTGTATAATTTTTTAAAATTTACTCTTTTCTAAAATAATGGCAATTTTCCAGATAACTAGTTTGCACAATAAGGAAATGCCTCAGACTTTCTTTGAAAAAGGTAAACTACTAAAAGGTAGAGATGGATGGTTTAGTGCATATTTTGGAGGGAGTATATCACCACCAAAAAGAGAAATACTCTGATTAATGTACATTAGTGGATAATCAATACTTTTATCAGAAAAAAATTATAGAAAGCTTCTTATTATCAGACTTGTGAATACTACTGGCAGGAAAATGCAGCATCGAATTTCAAGGCTCTTCAATGCAAGCCCAAAAAATTATTATGAGGCATGGATAATACTTTTGGTAGTACTAAAAAGAACATGAAATTTTGAGGGGAACAAAAAGGCAAACAAGTCCTGAGCTCAGTGAAGTAGGCAAAGGGAATTCCACTGCATACAATGACAGGGTTTTCAGATTCTCATTGTAATGATTATTGGATGGAAATGTATCAAATTTAACACCAGCTTGGTATCACCTTTTCAAAATGCATTAGCAATTTGCTAGACTTGTTAGTCTACTTGTCAGTAGCCAACCGTAGAAAATTCTTTGTTTTTAGATAGTCATAAGAATATGTAAGAGGGAAAAAAAAAAGAAAAGAAAAGGAGGAAAACAAAGGTATGATGTCATAATACTTTAGTTCTACTACTCTCCAAAACCAGAGTGAGGTGTTCACTTCCAGGCTTTGGTGCACAGACACAAAAGCTATGGTCAGTCCAGGTTAACCCATGAGCTATTATTTCTTTTGCCTGGACAACACTACAACACTCATGTTTCCCGAGTTTAAATAAGAAAATACAAAGATTTGCAATAATGTTAAAACGAATCCCAACAACATAAGGAAAACATAATTGAGATGTCCATCTGAAAACTCAGTCACAACTACATTATATCAAATTGCATTAAACAAACTGGAGGAAGAGGACTATAGAACAGAATCAAACTCTGGCATCCAAATATGGATTTGGCATTTGCTCATTTAATAGATTTTTCAATCCAGACGCTGAGCTCAGCATGCTGTATGAAACACAAACTATGTCCTGTAATAGAAGAGGCATCCATTATAGGGTTCTGGTAGCTGTATTTTACCTTTCTATTGATATGTGTCATGACATGTGGAGATACACAGGTAGCCTATTCCCTTTAGTCATCATTTCTGGATGTAGGAGTTGAATACATCAGCTAGTTTACAAGTAATACCAAACAGGGAGATGTTGTTGACTGTCTTGAGGGAAGAGAGTCTTTGCAGAGGGGTCTAGATAGATGGGAGCATTGAGTAGTCATCAGTGGCGTGAAATTTAACAAATTCAAGGCCTGTGATTGCACACCTGGGATAGAGAAACACCAGTCACAAATACAGCCTGGGAGAGGAATGGACAGAAAGCAGATCTACAGAAAAGGTTTTGGAGGTGTCGATTGGAAGCAGTCTTGATAGAAGTCAGCAGTATGCCCTTGCAGTCAAAAGGGACACACACATCCTGTGTGCATCAATTACACGATGACCAGCTGGTCAGAAGATGCGATTGTCCTACTGTATTCATTGATGATGTAGCCTCCCCCGGAGTGCTATGTGCAGTTTTATGTCCTACAATTAAAGAAGGCTGAGATTTAACTAAAAAGGCTGCGATTTAACAAGGCTAAGTGCAGGGTTCTACACTTTGGCCACAACAACTCTGTGCAGTGCTACAGGCTGGGCAGAGAGTGGCTGGAGAGCAGCCAGGCAGAAAGGGACCTGGGGGTGCTGGTTGATAGTAGCTGAACATGAGCCAGAAGTGTGCCCAGGTGGCCAGGAGAGCCAATGGCATTCTGGCCTGGATCAGGAATAGTGTGGCCAGCAGGACAGGTGAGGTTATTCTTCCTCTGTACTCAGCACTGGTTAGACCACACCTTGAGTACTGTGTCCAGTTCTGGGCCCCTCAATTCAAGAGAGATGTTGAGGTACTGGAATGTGTCCAGAGAAGGGCAACAAAGCTAGTGAAGGGTCTGGAGCACAAGCCCTATGAGGAGAAGCTGAGGAAGCTGGGATTGTTTAGCCTGGAGAAGAGGAGGCTCAGGGGTGACCTCATTGCTGTCTACAACTACCTGAAGGGAGGCTGTAGCCAGGTGGGGGTTGGTCTCTTCTCCCAGGCAACCAGCAGCAGAACAAGAGGACACAGTCTCAAGTTGTGCCAGGGGAGGTAGAGGCTGGATATTAGGAGGAAATTCTTCACAGAGGGAGTAATTTGCCATTGGAATGGGCTGCCCAGGGAGGTGGGGAGTCGCCATCCCTGGAGATGTTCAAGAAAAGACTAGAGGAAGCACTAAGTGCCATGGTCTAGTTGATTGGATAGGGCTGGGTGATAGGTTGGACTGGATGATCTTGGAGGTCTCTTCCAACCTGGTTGATTCTATGATTCTGTGATTCTGTGATTCTATGATTCTGTAAGGTAGAATCCCCCCATCTCACAGCACTTGTGCCTTCAAACCTGTTGAATCCATATTCATAAAATCATACAATGGTTTTGGTTGGAATGGACCTTGAATATCATCAACAAAAAGACGTAAAGGTCCTTGAATGCGTTCAGTGTGACGCGGCTGGTGATGGGGTTGGAAAGCATGTCCTATGGGGAACATCTAAGGTGTCTGGTTTTGTCTTGTTTGGAGGGAAAGAGGCTGAGGAGTAATCTCATTACTCTCTACAGCTCCCAGAGGAGGGAAAATGTAGAGATTTGCTGATCCCTGTGATACTGTGGCAGGAATTGTCCAGGAAAAGTTCAGACTTGACAATAGGAACCATTTCTTTACCAAAAGGGTGGTCAAACACTGGAATAGGCTTCCTAGGAAGGTGGTCAATGCCCCAGAGGCATTTGGACAATTCTCTTAATAACATTATTGAACTTTTGGTCAGTCCTTGAAGGGGTCAGGCAGTTGGGCTAGAGGATTGTTTTTAGGTCCCCTCCAACTAGGTTATAACATTCTACTTATTCTATTCTATTCTATTCTATTCTATTCTATTCTATTCTATTCTATTCTATTCTATTCTATTCTATTCTATTCTATTCTATTCTATTCTATTCTATTCTACTCTGTTCTGTTCTGTTCTAGTCTAGTCTAGTCTAGTCTACTCCTATTCTATTCTATTCTAGTCTAGTCTATTCTATTCTACTCTGCTCTATTCTATTCTATTCTATTCTATTCTATTCTATTCTATTCTATTCTATTCTATTCTATTCTATTCTATTCTATTCTATTCTATTCTATTCTATTCTATTCTATTCTATTAATATCACAGAATCACAAAATACCAGGCTGGAAGGGATTTCAAGGATCACCTGGTCCAGCCTTTCTAGGTGCTAGCATAGTTTAAATGAGATGGCCTAGGACCCTAACAAGCTGAGTCTTAAAATTGTTCAGTGTAGTGGAATCCACTGCTTTTCTTGGGAGATGATTCCAATGTCTGACTCTTTTCATGGTAAAAGATTTTTTTCTGGAGTCCAATTGGCATCTCACCAGGAGTGACTTGTACCCATTACCCCCTGTCTCTTCCATGTGATGCCTTGTAAAAAAGGAGTCTCCATCATCCTGGTAGCCACTCTTTATGTACTGGTCAATGTGGCAATAAGGTCTCCCCTGAGCCTTCTCAAGGCTGAACAAACCCAGTTCTCTCAGCCTTTCATCATATGGCATGTCTTCCAGTCTCTGATCATTTTTGTGGCCTTATACGTATATCTATAGATACAGATATCTACAGTTGATCATTGCCTAGTTAACATGGCTTTGCTACAGAAAAAGAAGAAATATCTGAATAAGAACATCTCAGGTTAAAGGTATAAGGATCAAAGAAGACTAAAATAGACCTCTTTCATATTAGGTACTTCTTTCATATTAGGGGAAATAGTGGGTTTTCTGGAATTCAGTTATGAAAAATTCATTCAATATACTGAATTTACTCCTTAGAAAAATGGAACATGTAGCAGTATAAATAAAATTTCAAAACATAACATTTTTGCTTCACCCAAATTTTTTATTCTTATTTTTTATTCAAAGTATGAAATAAATATTATATAGTACATATGCTTACAAACTGAAGATTGCTTTGAGAAAAGTCTTTTAAAAACACAAAATGTAATGTGTAGCCATACAGCAAAACTTCAAATATATTTATTTTCTTTAATGAAATTTCCCCAGAACAGCTTTGAAGAGGTAACGTAAAATCTAAATTCAAAATACAAATAATATTATCCTCACCATGGCAAAACTGTTGGCTTCAGAGGGACAAGGCTTGAAAAAGTTGAAAATGTTGAAAATATTTTCTTTAAAAAATATATGTTTCTAAGGTTGGGTGGTCTCTCCAGTTAACTTTTGCATGAAGCTAGAAAACAAAGTGATAGAAACAGCTTTTATCATTTTTTAAGAGTAGGTGAAGAAAAAAATGCTTTAATGAATGCTTAGCAGTGATGCTTAAAATAATAATAATATCAGATAAGAAAACAAGAATCTTTCCCCAATAGTTTCAAAACACTTGAAACTTTTTTGCTTTTCATAGGGCTTTAAGCATTGTTTCTGTGGTTGTTATTGTTATTAGTAAGTATTTTGGAGGAAATCTTTTAGCAAATGCGTTTGTGCACTTGTTGCCTTTTCTAAACAGCACCATGTGGAACAGAATCAACGTTTACATGTCACACTGACATGTAATCTGCAAAACATCCTTACAGGGGAATGGGAGCTAGTAATGTAAATAACAAGAAAGATAAAAACTACCACATTTCTAGGCAAAGCTAAAGTCTTATCTTTCTCTTCTATACGTTAAAGCTGAGAAAATCTCTCTTTTTTTTTACACTTTATTATATTAACATATCTTTTTTGCATGGAAGTTAAGAAAATATGGAATTTGGCTTGTTGCCCTTTGGTTAATTTTGGTTTGACTTCTAGTCTTAGAATCATAGACTGTTGCAAGCTGGAATGGACCGATAAGGATTAATGAGTCCAACTCTTTGCTCCTCACAGGACTACCTGAAACTAATCCCTGTGACTGAGAGTGTCACCCAGTCCTCAAATCCTGGACCACTTTCCTGGGAAGCCTGTTCCAGTGACCAAGCACCCTCTCAGTGAAGAATCTGTTCCAAATGTCCAATCTGAACTTCCCCTGATGCAGCTTCATTTAATTTCCTCATATCACTGTTGCAGACTGAGTCCTCCTCCTCAGCCACACTCTTTGAAGATGAAGACTATGATGAATTCCCACCCTTAGTCTTTTCTTCTCTAAGCTGAACAAACTATCTGACCACAGCTGCTCCTCCTATGTCTTGCTCTCAAGGCCTTTTACTATCATGCTCCCCTGGACACAGAATTACACAGAAACATTCAGGTTGGAAAAGACCCTCAGAATCACCAAGTCCAACCTCTAACCCTGCTCTACAAAGTTCAGCCCTAAACCATATCCCCAAGCACCACATCCAAACAATCTTTAAACACGTCCAGGGTTGGTAATTCAACCACCTCCCTAGGCAGCACATTCCAATGCCTCACAATTCTTGCCATGAAATTTTTTTTCCTATTATCCAGTCTAAACCTACCCAGTCACATCTTGAGGCCATTCCCTCTTGTTCTATCACTAATTGCCTGGGAGAAGAGACCAGCACCAGTCTCTCCACAATATCCTTTCAGGTAGTTGTAAAGAGCAATGAGGTCTCCCCTCAGTCTCCTCTTTTCCAAACTAAACAGCCCCAGCTCCTTCAGTCACTCTTCATCAGATTTATTCTCCAGGCCCTTCACAGCTTCCTTGCCCTCCTCTGCACTGGCTCCAGCACCTCCACATCTCTCCTGTATTGAGGTGCCCAAAACTGGACACAATACTCAAGGTGTGGCCTCACCATAGCTGAGTCCCAAGGGACAATCACCTCCCTACTCCTGCTGGACACAGCATTTCTCATACAAGCCAGGATGCCATTGGCTTTCTTGGCCACCTGGGCGCACTGCTGGCTCATATTCAGTTGCTTGTCATTAGAACCCTCAGGTCCCTTTCTGCCAGACAGTTTTCCAGCTATACTTGCCCGAGCCTGTAGTGTTGCTTGGGGTTGTTGTGACCCAAGTGTGGGACCTGGCATTTGTCCCTGTTGAATCTCATCCCATTAATGTTGGCCCATTGATCCAATCTATTCAAGTCCCTCTGTAGACCCTCCCTACCCTCATGCAGTTCAACACTCCCACCTGACTTGGTGTCATCTGCAGACTTACTGCTGACACACTCTGTCTCTTCATAAAAGTCATCAATAAAGATGTAAAACAGAATTTGCCCCAACCCTGAGCCCTGAGGAACACCACTTGTGACTGGTTGCCAGCTGGATTTAACTCCACTGACCACCACTCTTTGGACCTGTTCACCAACCCAGTGCTTTATCCAGCAGAGCCTGTGCTCATCCAAGCCATGAGCAGCCAGTTTGGCCTCAAGAATTCCATGGGGAACAGTGTAAAAGCCTTTTCGGAAGTCTAGGCAGACAATATCCAGAGACTTTCCCTCATCCAACAGTCGAGGCATCCTGCCATAGAAGGAGATCAGGTTGGTCAGACAGGACCTGCCCTTCACAAACCCATGCTGACTGGGTCTGATCCCCTGGTTGTTCTCTATATAGTGTGTAATGGCATTTGATATGACCTGCTCCATGACCTTTCCTGGTACCAAGGTTGGACTGACAGGTCTATAGTTTCCTGGATCTTCGTTTCTTCTTTTCTTGTAGATGGGCTTTACATTTGCTACCCTCCAGTCCATTGGGACCTCTTCAGTTAACCAGGACTTCACTGTTAGTTTGATTTCCTCATATTCAGGTGTCCAAAACTACACAAAGGACTTGAGGTGCGGCCACACCAGTGCAGCATAGACAGTCACCTCCCTTGACTTGCATGCTGTGCTGTGCTTGATGGACCCTAGGGTATGCCTGGCCCTTTTGGTTGCCAAGACACACTGTTGGCTCCTATTCAATCTGCTATCAACCCAGACCCCTATATCATTTTTTGTGGGTCTCTTCTTCAACCTCTCATTCTTCAGTTTGTACATATAACCAGGATTACCCTGGCCCCAGATGCAGAATCAGGCATTTGATTGTGCTAAATTTTGTACAGATGGTGATTGCACAGTTCTCTTGTCTGTCCAGATCTCCCTCTAATGCATCTCTACTGTCAAAGAGTCCTACAGCTCCTCCTAATCTAGTATCTAACCAACTTGCTTAATGTGCATTTGATTCCTGTATCCACATCATTTATAAAAGCATTAAAGAGTGCTGGCCTAAAAATGATGAGTGCATCACATCCCACAGGTGACTGACCACGAGCCTGATGTAGCCTCATTTGTCATAACTCTTTAAGCTTGACCCATCAGCCAATAGCTGACTCAACATATTGTGAACTTGTCTAGATGTATGCTGGGCGGTTTATTCAGAAGAATACTGTGAGAGACAATACCAAAAGCTTTTCTAAAATCTCAAAACACCACAGCTATTGTCTTCCCTTGACCAGCCAGATAGGTGACCTTGTCATAAAAGTAAATTAACTTGATTAAGTAGGACTTTACCATCATGAACCCATGCTTGTTATGGCCAGTGGCAGCATTGTCTCTCAAGTCCTTTTTAGTAACTCCCAGAATAACCTTCTCCATAATTTTATCAGGAACTGAAGTGAGACTGACAAGAATGTAATTAGTAGGGTCTTCCTCCTTATCCTTCTTGAAAAGTGGGACATTTGCCAGCTTCCAGCAGACTGAGGCCTCTCCAGGCTCCCCACATGATTGAAAAATAATGGAGGGAGGTACTGGAATGACATTGGCCAGGTTTGCAATGCGCTGAGGAGAATCCCATCAGGCTGCAGGGACTTACATTCATCCGGGTCCCATTTGGTGGTGGATTTTCTCTCATTGCCAGCAGTTTGAAACTCAGCTACTTCATGGTCATTTTGACCAAGACAGCCACCAAATATTTTGACCATGAGACCCTCGCTGCAAACAAAAAATCTTGGAGGGCACAAGTGTTAGCTTGTATTTTCCTAGAGTTTTCTTAGTAACTAGGGCTACCAGCAAGGTGTGAAGGCTGCTACCTTGAGGGATGCCACTGTGCCTTTCTACATGATATCAGGCAGTGTGGGACCTCCACTGAAGATGCTTTCCTTCATGTATCTCCCTCATCTTTTTCTTCATTTATTCTTTTAATCTTCTCAGATATAGGCACCAGAGAAATAGCTTAAAAATAGAGATGCAATTTGCAAGAGAAATATTACTTGCATACACATATGCATATGTAAGAAATTATACTCCTTTTATTTAGAAGTCACCTATAAGTAAATGTGATTTATGGACATTAGTTCATTTCTTCATTGGAAGATAAAATGATAGTATCAACATATTTGATTGTTTCCATGGAGACAAATGGATTCTAGCTTAAAAAAAAAAAAAAAAGGAAATCCTGGTCAGGAACTTGATAAAAATTGCATGAGATTTTGAGATAGGTATGAAATTGACACAGGTCAATACAATTTCATTTGCAAGGTCACAAACACATTTCCCGCTTTCTACATAATAAGACATAATAATAGGCTCCCTATAATTCTTCCCTAACACCTGTTTAAAAATAGCAACTCTACCATACTCAGTAACTATTGGTACTTTAATTTCTCCATTTTCCTTCCCTTCCCTTTCCTTCCCTTCCCAATCCTTCCCAAACCTTCCTTTCCCAAACTTTCCCTTCCCTTCCTTTCCCAAACTTTCCCTTTCCTTCCTTTCCCAAACATTCCCTTTCCTTCCTTCCCAAACCTTCCCTTTCCTTCCTTTCCCAAACTTTCCCTTCCCTTCCCTTCCTTTCCCTAAATTTCCCTTCCTTTCCTTTTCCAAACATTCCCTTTCCTTCCTTCCCAAACCTTTCCTTCCCAAATCTTCCCTTCCCAAACCTTCCCTCCCCTCACACATCATCAATTAAGATGTCTTGCATAGTCCAGATCTATTCTTTTTTCACTTTTTAATTTTTTTTTAATGAACTGGATTGGCAAACATGGAAGATGTAACAGTCCTCTGCATGTGCTATTAAACTCACTTATTGCAAGCTTTATTTTTTATTGCCATTGGTCTCCACTTAGGAATCATTTTAAATGGACGTTTTCTGTTATTTTTATGACAACCTCAGCAAACTGTTCACATTCCAGAATTTATTGCTATGGATGTTAAATAAAGTTCAATAACTGGAGGGTTATAATCAACAGGGGAGAAATGATGCACTGATAATAATGTTAAATGGTTCTAATACGACTGTTTTCTTCTGTAATGTCTCTTTCATTCCATTTTGGTAATGCAGTAAACAAGCTGCTCTAACAGAGAAATATAAAATGTCATCAATTGAAGAGTGAGCAGCTGCCAGTAGACTTTATATAACCAAAGGAGAAACTTTTGAGATTTCAGGGTCTATTTATATTTGATGGCTTCAGCTCAGAGACTCCTCCTGCTTCCAACAGAAGGAAAGATTTTGGTTTCTTGGTGTGAGCAGAGAGCTGTTCTCCATGTGGCTTCATGACGTTGTATAGGTGCACACCAAGTCTTGTCCTCTCCTGGGGATTTGTCTTCCATCTGCTGAGTTGGGTTGAGTGAATCTTTCAGTGATGCAGTCAGCTTTTGAACTGAGGGGATGATGCCCAGATACAAAAGTTCCATATTGACAGACAGCCGATAATGAGCTTTATTGCTATTTTGATACACTTGCTATGAGAGGCTGAAAATTGACCTGCACTTTACATTTTATGTGGTTATGCTTCATGTAACAGTAGCTGCTTGTCGTTCTGACAAGGTCACAAATGAGACACAGCCAGCAAGCAAAGGCAATACCTTTTGTTACAAATACTAATACAGCTAGAAAAATATTAGACAGAAAAAAACCCAAACCACTTTGATGACAAATACTACCTGAGAATAATTCCAGTTTCAACTTTTATTCTGCCTTGAATGTTGCTGAAGTTTTTTTGTATATCAACAAATGTTCTGTATTCCCAAACCTAGACTACTTTTTTTTTTTTTTAATCCACGGTTCATGGTCTAATAGGAAATGTCACAAACACTAGGATTACAGCTCAGGCATAAATGGCTGCTGCACACCATTGCCTACAAAATACCATCTAACAGAGAAATTTTGAAGTACAACAACATGTATATTGGATGTAGACATTTGTCTTTGAAATACTTGCTACAGCCAGAATGAAATACAGCTGGATACTACCCACACATCTGCTAAAAGCTAGAGGAGGCAGGCATGCCTTTCTAAGAATAAAAAGCCTCGGGAGGAATATAGATCACAAAAACATTGCACCTGAATAGGGGAGGAGGTATGACATCCTATGCAATCAGCAGCCTTACAATTACTTTCTAGGGTTTCCTAAGAATAAGACTGCTTGAAAATATAGCCTGACCCTGCTACAGTTTGTGATGCTGAGTGAAGCCTGCCCCAGAGAGGAAGATCTTGATCACCACTGCCTGGCTTGAAGAGACAAGGTTAATACAGCCTGCACTGGAAAACAAATAAACATTAGACAAACTTGGTTAAGTAACTGCTGCTGGCTTCCCAATTTCAGTAAGACATTTGGGAAGTGAAAGCCAGGGAGAACAGATGCTGGTGACAGGCGTCAGTGGTCCAGCAGCATGGATACCTTGTAGGACAAAAATCTTAGAAGTCACACTGTCTGTCTGTCCCACTGAGGAAAACAAAGCCCCACACCTGCAGATGGTAAGCCACTGAGCAGTACAGTTCTACTTCAGTTTCCTCATGACAGCTTTGCATTTCAAAAGCTCTGAGAAATGGTGGAAGCAATAAGGTGAGCTATGCTCTGTGAGTACTTACCTCCATGTGCAAGAATGATCATGCTGCTGGAGCCACCAGGATTAGCCCTGAATTAAACCAGAATAAGCAAGGGTTTGTTTTGCCTGAAAGGCCATTTCTGGGACAGTGAGAGTAAGTATTTGTAAACTAAAAAGAAGATTCTCTTAAGTTAGACAGTGATTTTATCCAACTGAGTGTGTTGGGTTTGTTTGGCAGGGTTTTGGTAGTGAAGGGGGTTACAGGGATGGTTCTTGTAAGAAGCTTCTAGAAGTTCCCCCAGCTCCAAGAGGGGCCTGCCTATGGTCAAGGTTGAGCTAATCTGTGAACGTGGAAGTGCCTCTTCACTAAGGTATTTAAGAGGGGAAAACCAGTTGGATAATTTCTTTTATTTTGGAGAGGAGTGAGATGTGAGAGAAACAAACATGGATGCCAAGGTCAGTGAGAAAGTGGGGTAGGGGAGAGATTCTCCAGAGAAACCATTCCCTTTTGGCTTGTGGTACAATGGCACACTAAGCCCCTGCAGCCCTAGGAGACCAACATTGAGGCAGATACTTGCCTGAAGCCTGTGGAGAACCCCGTGGACAAGCAGCCATGGCCAAAGAAGACCATGACTCTAAGGGAAGTACATGCTGGAACAGTATATTGCTGGGAGAATTGAGGCCCAGAGAAGGGATCCACGCTGAAGCAGTTTATGAACTGCAGCCCTATGGGAAGAACACACACTGGAGAAGTTCATGAAGGCCTATCTCCCATTAGAGGGACCACATGATGGAACACGTGGAGACTGGTGCCAGGTGCTGCACTTTGTCCACAACAACCCCATGCAGAGCTACAGGCTGGGGTCAGAGTGGCTGGAGAGCAGCCAGGCAGAAAGGGACCTGGGGGTACTGGTTGATAGCAGCTGAACATGAGCCAGCAGTGTGCCCAGGTGGCCAAGAGAGCCAATGGCACCCTGGCCTACATCAGGAATAGTGTGGCCAGCAGGAGCAGGGAGGTCATTGTACCCCTGTACACAGCACTGGTTAGGCCACACCTTGAGTCCTGTGTCCAGTTCTGGGCCCCTCAGTTTAGGAAAGATGTTGAATTGCTGGAGCATGTCCAGAGAAGGGCAACGAGGCTGGTGAGAGGCCTTGAGCACAAGCCCTATGAGGAGAGGCTGAGTGAGCTGGGACTCCCCTGAGCCTGGAGAAGAGGAGGCTCAGGGGTGACCTCATTGCTGTCTACAACTACCTGAAGGGAGGTTGTAGCCAGGAGGGGGTTGGTCTCTTCTCCCAGGCAACCAGCACCAGAACAAGAGGACACAGTCTCAAACTGCGCCAGGGGAGGTTTAGGCTGGAGGTGAGGAGAAAGTTCTTCACAGAGAGAGTGGTTGGCCATTGGAATGTGCTGCCCAGGGAGGTGGTGGAGTCACCATCCCTGGAGGTGTTCAAGAGGGGATTGGACGTGGTACCTGGTGCCATGGTTTAGATAGTCATGAGGTTTAGGGTGACAGGTTGGACTCGATGATCTTTGAGGTCTCTTCCAGCCTTCTTGATTCTATGATTCTATGGTTCTATGATTCTATGATTCTATGATTCTATGATTCTATGATTCTATGATTCTATGATTCTATGACTGTGAGGAGCCTGCCCCTTGAGAAAGAAATACCAGCACCGACATGTGATGAACTATCTGCAACTCTCATTCTTTTTCCCCCTATGCTGGGAGAAGTAAGTAGAGAAATCAGGAGTAAAACTAAGCTCTGGAAGCATGGAGGGATAAGGGAGAGCTGTTAAGATCTGGTTGTATTTCTTGTTATCCTACTCCAATTTGATTGGTAAATTGGCAGTACTTTTGTGTTTTAAATTAAATTGATAATTCTGTCCAAGCCAAGTCTGTTGTGTGACCATAACTTGTGAATGAGCCCTCCCTGTCCTTTGGACCTCTGAGACTTCCCTATTTTTAACTCCCCATCCCACTGGAGGGGGACAAGAGTGAGCAAGTGGCTGAGCTGTGCTTTCTTGCCATCTAGATCAGATCAAACCATGTCAATGAGGCAGAGAAAATGAAACTTTCTGGACTGAACAGCACAAACATGAATATGCATTCTGAGTATAGAGACCAGCAAAAAATAATCTTTTAAAGTCCTTGAGCTTGGATCATCATACATCAAATAAAACTGATGAAGCAAATAGTGTAGAGAAGTAATTTCTGAGCCATAAAATATGGCTGTCTTTGGTTTAGCTACAAAACCAAAACAGAAGTAGGTCGTGTCTCCTCTTTGTTGGCAGAAATACTAGGCCATGTTTTAATCCTATTTACCTGTCTACAAACATCAAATAAAAGTGTGCCATGCTTATTTATCCTCGTCAATCTGATGTTGGAAGCAAATCCAAACTAATTCCATAGATATTAAATCATCATTCAAGACTCTTCTAATTAAATTATAAAATCTGCCTTTCATCCTGTCACCTTATCCACCAACAGATCATTGTTTGTATTATCTACATAAAATCTGGAATCACACCTGAAGCCCAAAAGTGCATCCAAACCACTTTGACAGTTTTGTGTTTATGAAATAACTGAATGTAAAGACAATGTCATTTTACATAATTTGACCAATATTTTTGTGCTGCATGTGTAAATAATATCCCTTCCTTTTGTAATATTTTTTTTAATCTGAAGGAATAATTAAAGAATTTTTATTTTATAACTGCTTTTCACCCTTTTTGCTAGGCAAAGGAAAACCACAACCAAAAGAACTTTTGCCCATCATGATAGGTAATAGCAGTGGTTTAGAGAGATACAATGGTTCTCAATTGAGTTTTTGTTGGTTTGTTTTTTTTTTTTCCTCAGCAGAATGAAAAACCCCACAAACTGAATTTTTAAATTTTTTTTGACAGTGGATAGAGGGATTAATTATAATTCTTCACTTTAAAGCAGCTGTGTCAGTATCATGAATGCTAAATAAGTTTACAGTTGTGTGATATCATAATTGGAATTTAGTAAGCTTTGAACTACCCACGCTTGAATTGAGCTCTGTGAGCCTCGAGCAAAGCTTTTGACAGCTCAAATGCTGTAATGGAAAACTGTGAGAGAATTATGATATTTAGAGTCCCCTAGATCCCCTTTCTCTCTTCCTCTGACATGATGCATTATCTCCAGCAGCACCTGTCATGGCTGCAGTGTGAGTCACACAACTGTGTCCTGTAAACTCTTTGTTGCTTGTCTTTCACAATCATTGAAACACCTACCATTCTAGCTAGAAGTACTGGGAAGCCTAAAGTCAGCATGTTGCAGCCAACCAGTGTTCCAAGTCTGATGCCTGGTTGATGAAAAACAAGGAGTTCTATATGGTGTGGCTAATGTGGATTGGGATTTTTTTCTTGCTTACCCCAAGCTGTCCTTTTGCAATACATGTTGTGTAGGGGAACAGACAAATTGGAGTCCCTGTTTGAAGGGCTGCATGAAGACAACAATGCTTACCCTATCTCATTTCCCTTCTCTTTCAAGTCTCCTGTAGCTTTCAGGAAGTCAATAAAAATATTTTGCTTTATTAGAAGGAATTGCAGTTAGGGAAAGCTAGAACTAATTAACACCTCACTGATGTGTATCTCGTGGAGTGAATCCGTACTTCACTTGAAGGTGTGTTTTTTTTTTTTTTTTTTGGTTGATTGGTTTGGTTTGGTTTGGTTTTTATATTTGCATATTTAAGGCAGGAATAAAAATAAAACCAATTGATTTTTTTTAAGAAAACTTTTTTTGAAGTACAGGTTTTTAGACTGGAAGATCAGGCAGATAACATCCACAATAGGAGAGTGAATGAAGCAGATGAAGAGATAAAAATGTAAACTTATTTACTGGAAGCAAATTACTTTGGAAACTTTTAGGCCATATATTCTGAACAAGGAGACTCTGATGGTTTAAAACTGTCTTTTTAATTTTTCTTCTCAAAGTTGAAGCAGAGAAAGCGAAAGAGTGTAAATAAGTCACTATTGGGTGTAAGAAAGAAAAATAATGATTGTTCTAAACACTTCCATCGGATAGATAGAAATGTTTAAGAATCACTACTCAAAACAAAGTTGGACAGTCAGGGCAACTTGCTGGGCTGTCTGGCTGCTGCTTCGTCTCTTCTGGCTGGAGATAACACACTGACCTTGGCGAGCTAAGTTAACATCTCTGCTTCTATCTCTCTGCCTTCTGCCAGGGGAGTCTGGGGGGGAAGGCCCCTTGGGAGGTCCCCTCAGGGGAAGCAAAGGGAGCTTGGCTGTGCTTTTCTGTTGATTGTATATATTTGTAAATGCTGTGAGTTTTGTATATTTGTGCATATTCATTGCATTTCATCATAGATTGTAGATTTGCTTGTAAATACAGCTTTCATTTGCTTTCCAGACTGAGCTAACCTGGTTATTGTTGGTGGGAGGGGATTTCAGCTCTCACACTGACACAGAGACTGAAATAGTTGAATTCCCAAGTGTTTTAGTTAAGCAGGAGTTTCCCAAATGTATGATTTCAAAGCACTCCTGAAATTCAATGACACTGAAAGATGGCAGCATTTTAGAAAGTCAGATGTTCCTTTTTTTTTTACTAAACTGACAGTCCTTGTTGAAAAGCAAAGTAGTTTAGTATTCATCACAACATTCTTTTGCATACTTCTGAGTCTTCTTATTACTCACTTTTTTAAACCATTCTCTACTGGACATTTAAAGAGATGCTCAGTTACATAGTCTTTCTGTTTCACTAAAAGTGGTCTTATTTGCATTTTTACATATAGAAGAATAGAGGAATTAGATGAATATATGAATTGGATTTTTATAGTACCTGTGATGTTCCTGGACAAGCAGTATCTGGCATAGCCAAACATACTTCACAGACTTCAGTCAGGAAGATGTCTACATTATAGATAGAGACAGATTGTCTTTCAAAGACTGGAAATGATTACACAATTAAAATGTTGAGCTTTCTTTTAGATAAGTCGAGTAAAAAAATGAGTACCAAATAAAATATCATCTTAATAAAGTCTCATTGACCTGAAATTTAAATAATTTAAATTATATTTTTACCTAGGTTTCAATATTATCATTAACTTTGTGGAAACTCTTTTTAAATGTCAGCAACAAATATTGTCCCACCATAAATCTAAGAACTAAATAATTTTCTTGATAGAATATTTGACTCTAAATAAATCTAGTGTTACTGCATAGTCATTGCATTGGAGATGCATTTTCACCTTCACGATGCATTAAACCTCCCTTAACAGGTTTAGCTAGATTATCAAGTCAACTTTTTTCCTTTTAACTATGAGTGATGGGAGGGTGGTTCATAGAGAAATTTAAAGGAGTCTTTATTTGCGTGTTTGGTATTTTAAGTTGTTCAAGAACTATCAGAAAGCAGGGGCACTGCTGTATTTGAAAAAGCTGAAAATACTCAGTTTCAATTCACTGGAAATTCAGCTGAATTCTCCTAATGCTATATACTGCTTCCTAGAAGTAGGAACTCAGATACTCACTTTCTTCAAACATCAGCATCTCTTTAAATCTATAACATTTTGCATGATGAAACATGACTCTCATTTACTGGATTTGCAAAGGAAATTGGATGCTAACAACTGTATCATGGGAAAAGCAACTGCAGGAACTTCCATTACAGAGTATCCTATAATTCCTTCAAGTGTACAAAAGAGTTGTATATATATTCCTTATGCATGAAGCATAATTAAACAGTAGTTGAACTCTAAAAATGAGTTCTTTATAATTTCAACAAATTAAAATGCCTTTTTTCATTCTGTTAATAGGTATTTGATTCCAACAAAACCTTTGAAAATTGCATTATTCTTGCACATGAAAAAAACCCTGAAAATTTTGTGTCCATTTTCAATTGAACTTTCTATTTTAATTGTGGGAAATAAGCTTAACCTGTCAGATTTTGACAAAGAATAACAATTCCAGATTTTCCTACACCTAACTAAAATCCTATGAGTCTTTATAACACTGATATTTTTAACTGCTGCCACAGACATGCAACAAGTAATTCCACAATTTAAAATCTGAAGGAATTTGTGATAACTGTCAGTTATTGCTGTGTAGTAGCATTTAGAAAATGACAACTTTTGAAACAGATTTCTCTGTTAATCATACACACAATTACTTAATTATTAATTAAACAGCATGAACGGCAGCATCTGACTTTGATTAACTGTTATGCATATAACTGTCTATGTAAAATACAGTGATAAATGTGATGCTGTTTATCCCTGCTCAAAAGCAAAGAAAGGAAAAATATGTTGCAGCTGAAGAAAATGAAATGTTTTCAAAATTATACATAGTAACATCTTTTTGTATATTACAATTTTACTCAACCATTTCTTTGCACAGACAGATCTGATCGTGACAGTATGTATTCAAATATTTTACTCAGTTAAATGTTAGATGAAACATATAAAAATGTCAGTAAAATTAGCAGGCAAGGAACAGTCTTCCTGTTTTTACTTCATACATAACAAAATGTATTTTTTAGTATTTAGTTTTGTAAATCACTATACAGGAGAAAGAAATTCAGTAATAAGAAATTTCATAACTCCTTTGATTTAATACACTGAAGTTCCCTTCCTTTGGGAACAGCCAAGAAATTGCTGCACCAGCCTTGTCCTAGTGGCAGACCAGGAGATCAGCAGCATTTTCATTGTGCAGGTAAAGCTTTTCATAGCTAAAGAAGCTTAGGGAAGTGTTGCAATTACTCCCATGAGGGAGGTGGGAAGAAGTGTGGGCAGAGCAACATTCACCATGGGCTATTTAAACACTGCAGTAGCACAGGGATCTGCGATCCCTGCGCATTGAGCAAGGTCCCGGCAGCCTCTGAAGTCAGTCAGTGGTAGAGATCCAGC
This sequence comes from Indicator indicator, assembly GCF_027791375.1. Classification (NCBI taxonomy): domain Eukaryota; kingdom Metazoa; phylum Chordata; class Aves; order Piciformes; family Indicatoridae; genus Indicator; species Indicator indicator. The sequence goes on from NC_072053.1 coordinate 80,101,620, forward strand.
CATGGTTACAACCAGGCTGAGGACTGCTGACAGTAGAACTGTGGGTACCCACACAGAGGTTCTGCACAGACATGTAGATGTCCAGGCCCCTGCCTGTGGAGAGTGCCAGATCCTGGTACTTGCGGTAGATGGGGGTGGAGACAACACCTGTATTAGATATGAACAGGTGAATGATCTGCTCACCCTGGTGGCTAAGCTCAACGAAGAAGATGAGAGGCTAACGACTGTAATGGAATATGAAGAGGAGATAGACTTGTAGAGCTGGGCTCTGCCATCCCTGAGGAAGGGGCAGCAAGTTTGGTTGGACAAGGAACAGAGGCTCCCATGCCCTCTTGTCGCCCAGAAAAAGAAAGAGACCTCAGAGATGGGGAAGAATGGAGGCAGGTCCTTCTCTGGTGAGGCAGGAGAGGCAGGCAGGCCCCCTCCTGATCCCCCCAGTCTTCCTAGTTGCCACACACAATGGGTATGGGGCTCTTAAAACAGAGGGCCAGATGAATGAGGATGGTGATGAATGTCCGTGCACACAGCTACCCAGGACATGTCAGCCAGTCCCATGACTTAGGACTGGCGCAAACAAGAATAAAAGGAAGCTGGTAGGTAGTAGTAGGGGATTCCTTTCTCAAGGGAGCCAAGGGCCTGATTTGCAAGCCTGATCCATCCCACAGGAAGGTCTGCTGCCTGCCTGGGGCATGGGTTAGGGACATCTCTAAGAGACTTTCCAGTCTGGTGTTGCCATCAGACTATTCCCTGATGCTGGTTACAAAGATTGGGAGGGAGGAAGCAATGGATAGGAGTACAAAAGCAATTAAAAAAGACTTCATGGCTTTGGGGAGATTACTTGAGGGCTCAGGAGCACAAGTGGTGTTCTCCTCAATTCCTCTAGTGTCAGGAAGGGATATTGAAGGAAAGAGAAAAATCCATTTGATTAACTACTGGCTTAGAGGTTGATGCCACCAACAGAACTTTGGGTTTCTGACCATGGGGAAGTTTTGTTGGCACCGGGTCTACTGACGACAGATGGAGTTCTTCTGTCCCATAAGGGGACAAGAATCCTTGCACATGAGTTGGCTGGGCTCATTGACAAGGCTTTAAACTAGTTTTAAAGTGGGACGGGGATGTAGCTGGCCTTGCCATCGAGAACTCTGGGTGTAGTAGCCCAACATTTGTGGAGTGGTGTGCTGGCATCTTAGACAACCATAAGTTCTACCCCACCTCAAGGTTGAAAACTATGTACTCAGCTCCCTCCCTGAAATGTTTATACACCGATGCATGCAGCATGGGCAATAAACAGGAGGAGCTGGAGGCCGTTGTGCTACAGGGAAGCTATGATCTAGCAGCCATAGTTTCCTAGCAGGATGTTGCTAGGTCAGGTAGGAAAAAAATTAGAGAGACAAAAGCCCATTTAGAATTTAGACTGCTGCCACTGCTGTGAAGGACAATAAAAAATGTTTTTATAAATCTATTAATGGCAAAAAGAGGGGCAAGGACGACCTCCACTCCTTAGTGGACATGGAGAGGAATATAGTAACAAGGGAAAGGCAGAGGTACTTAATGCCTTTGCCTCAATTTTCAATAGTAGGATAGGTTGTCTCCAGACAACTGGACTCCTGAGCTGGCAGGAAGCAGTACAGTCCCCCTGTAATCCAGGAGGAAGCAGTAAGAGACCTGCTGAGCCACTTGGGGCCCCACAAGCCTATGGGACCAGATAGGATCCATCCAAGGATAATGAGAGAGATGGTAAAGGAGCTCTCTAAACCTTTCTCCAACATTATTCAACAGTCCTGGCTCACTGGTGAGGTCCCAGATGACTGGAAGCTGGCCAATGTGAAGCCCATCTATAAGAAAGGCAGGATGGAGGAGCCAGGGAATGACAGGCCTGTCAGTCTGACCTCAGTGCCAGGCAAGACTATGGCAGGTCATCTTGAGGGCAATCACAGCACACCTGCAGGATGGCCAAGGGATCAGGCCCAGCCAGCATGGATTCAGGAGGGGCAGGTCCTGCCTGACCAACCTGATCTCCTTCTATGACCAGGTGACCACCTGGTGGATGTGGGGCAGGCTGTGGATGTAGTCTACCTGGACTTCAGCAAGGCCTTTGACACTGTCCCCCACAGCAAACTCCTGGCCAAGCTGTCAGCCTGTGGCTTGGACAGCAGCACTCTGTGCTGGGTTAGGAACTGGCTGGAGGGCAGAGGCCAGAGAGTGGTGGTGAATGGTGCCACTGCCAGCTGGCAGCCTATCACTAGTGGTGTCCCCCAGGGATCAGTGCTGGGCCCCATCCTGTTCAATATCTTTATTGATGATCTGGGTGAGGAGATAGAGTCCATCATCAGTAAATTTGCAGATGACACCAAGTTAGGAGCAGGTGTTGATCTGTTAGAAGGTAGAAGGGCTCTGCAGAGGGACCTTGACAGGCTGGACGGATAGGCAGAGTCCAACAGCATGAGATTCAACACAGCCAAGTGCTGGGTTCTACACATTGGCCACAACAACCCCAAGCAGTTCTACAGGCTGGGCAGAGAGTGGCTGGAGAACAGCCAGGCAGAGAGGGACCTGGGGGTACTGGTTGGCAGTAGGCTGAACATGAGCCAGCAGTGTGCCCAGGTGGCCAAGAAGGCCAATGGCATCCTGGCCTACATCAGGAATAGTGTGGCCAGCAGGAGCAGGGAAGTCATTCTGCCCTGTGCTCAGCTCTGGTGAGGCCACAGCTTGAGTACTGTGTCGAGTTCTGGGCTCCTCAATTTAAGAAGGATGTTGTGACACTCGAATGTGCACAGAGAAGGGTAACAAGGCTGGGGAGAGATCTGGAGCACAGCCCTATGAGGAGAGGCTGAGGGAGCTGGGGTTGTTTAGCCCGGAGAAGAGGAGGCTCAGGGGAGACCTCATTGCTCTCTACAGTTCCCTGAAGGGAGGCTGTAGCCAGGTGAGGGTTGGTCTCTTCTCCCAGGCAACCAGTGACAGAACGACAGAATACAGTCTCAAGATGTGCAGGGGGAAGTTTAGGCTGGATATTAGGAGGAAATTCTTCAGAGAAAGAGAGATTGCCCATTGGAATGAGGTGCCCAGGGAGGTGGTGGGGTCAACGTCCTTGGAAGTACTTATAATAAGACTGGATGAGGCACTTAGTGCCATGGTTTAGTTGATTAGATGGTGTTGGGTGATCGGTTGGACTTGATGATCTTGAAGGTCTTTTCCAACCTGGTTAATTCTGTGATTCTCTGAAACAGAGGAGGGTGAGCGGAGACCTCATGGCTCTCTATAGCTACCTGAAAGGAGGTTGTGGAAAGGCTGCTGCTGGTCTCTTCTCCCAGGTAATTAGTGATAGAACAGGAGGGGAATGGCCTCTAGCTACACCTGGGTAGGTTTAGACTGGACATTAGGAAAAAACTTTTTCACAGAAAGAGTGGTCAGGGATTGGAATGTGCTGCCCAGGGAGGTGGTTGAGTCACCAAGCCTGGATGTGTTTAAAGGTGGTTTGGATGTGGTGCTTGGGGATATGGTTTAGGGGCAAACTTTGTAGAGTGGTGTTCTTGGTTGGAGTTGGTGATCCTGAGGGTCTTTTCCAGCCTGAATGTTTCTCTGTGGTTCTGTGATTCACCTCTCACACAGCATCAGCTCCTTGTAAGCAGGATTTCAAGCACAAGGGTGAGACAACTCGTTTTAGAGCTTACTCAGAATTCAGTTTAATTCCTGCTACCTATAACAGTCCTTCAAACATTATTTCAGGGGGTCCCCATACCACTGAAGCATAGCAACACATATGTTTATTGTCTGATAGCATAGGGCATGTCATTCTAGCTATTTCAGGAACTGTGAGGTCCATTGCTCTAAAGAAATATATCTTAATAATGTAAAGGTATAGTTTGACCCAAAGAAGACCAAGGAACACTCAAGACATGAACATGAACTTTTTGGTGGTGTAACACTGAGAATACATTTTATCACCATAGGTGGCAGTAGCCTGTTAAGTAGTTAAATTTGCTAGTGAGAAACAGAATAAGACAGATAATTTTTAGCATTTCATAGTCATTACTTACGAATAGTATTTGGTTTCCATAGTATGATTTCTGATTTTTAAACAAATCAATGAAATTAGGAAAAAAATAGAATTATAGTACTGCAAATATAACTATTACAGCTGACAGTATTAGCCATTTTGCTGAGCCCAAATTCCATTCCATTTCATTCATTTAATACATTTCCTCTCACATAAACATGTATCTTGGCTTCACATCACACCAGAGTCTGTATCATATACCAATCTTGAATTTAACAGAATCCAAGTGATTCATATAAATGTAGATGTGTCATTTCTTGTGTCACACACAATGACATGCAAAACTGCATACTTTAACAACTGTATTGAAGACTTTCCCTTTTCACTTTTTCTTTCAGAAGTCCATCTTATTTCCCATGTGATAAGAAAGAAAGAAAACAGACAAATAAAGAAAAGCAAAAAAATTTATATTTTTTAATTACTTCAGAATTCCTTAAGGGCAAAAATCTTCTAGAAATTTATCTGTGCCAACAGAAGTCCCAGATTTATCAAGAGCCTTTGTAAACAGCACTAGGTTCTTCTGTCAAGCTAAAAAAAAATCCAGATCTTAGCAAAGGAAATTTGGTTTTCTTTACATGTGCCTGCATGTATTCTCTTCTGAGTCATCCAACACCTAGCTATCCTATCCTGCCACATAATTTTCATCCTTTTTTAATCTCATCTTTTATATTACAGAACTGCATGCTATTTTCAGCCCACACAGCTGCAGAAATTTTGCAAACACTTATGAAAAATGATACTTTCCATCTACAATGGAGAAGGCCACAGCATCAAACAAAGCAGGATTCTCAGGTGTCCTCCAAAAAGACCTTAACATTTTAATACAATAGTTTCTGAAATGGGGAGAAAGGGTCAAGAAGATGTTCTTTTTATTCTTTGTTTGTACCCACTTTTGACACACTGCTGTTCTGTCACTCCTTGGAGGGGAGAAAGATACCAGCATGTTTATGTGTACCAGCTAGGAAAATGGTATCGAAGTCAAGCACAGTGAAATTGGATTTCAGAACCCATGTCGGTATCGAAGATAAAACATTTCTTATCAAGTCCATGTAATGTTTGTAACAAGAAAGTTTTATTAGTTCTAAAGCATTCAGTGATTTGGGGAGTTAACAAGATACTCCTTTTCCTTCCCTAACCAGATGCTGTCCTGTTTTTCTGCTTCTCATTTCTGTTTGCTGCTGTTGTGACTTAATCCCTTCATAAATTTCCATTATGGAGTCTCGGCTTGAATTTATAAAGCCTTCTATCTGCTTCTCAAACAAAATACTGCACAGTCTCATGGCTTGTTCAAAATACTGACATTTTCAGGTATGAAATTAATTTTTTACAAAAGTACTCCTCATTTAAAAAAAAAATGTTTCATCCATACAATAAAAACTGCATGCAAGCAAATGATGCTGGCTAAATTTTGCACACATACAAGATTTATTGCTTGTTACTGGCAAATTCTCTGCTTTTTTTTTTTTTTTTTTTTTTTTTTTTTTTTGCTAAGCATCTGGTATGAGACAAGAACTGTCCTTACTTATACTCCCAATGACTACTATATCTTCAGCAAACCTGTGCAAAAGACAGATGAAGGTGCATAAGACAGCTGAAGGTTCATAAGACCTGCTGCAGCTTCTGGGAGCTGCTGTGCATAAATCATCAGAACGTGTGGCTCAAAGCAAGCATTTTGTATGCCCTGAGGATTAAAGCACCAGTACCTGTTTTGATATGGCCCTGTCACACAGCATGGCTTATACCTCTGAAGGAGTGGCCTTCTTCTCTCACAATCCATGATCACTTCAAGGCATTCTCCTCTGTCTGCCATTTTGCCACTCACTTGTTCTGTAAATATAAGCAGGAGGGGAAAGAAAGCCTACCCAAAAAAAAAAAAAAAAGGAACCCCTTTATGCCTTCTACAAAAAAACCCCCACAACCCCCTTAGTATCTTCTGTTCTCCATATGGATGGACAATAACATATTCAAAGCCAGTGCTAGCAAGGATATAATTTACTTTTCATCCTTGCTGGGTATTTAAAAATGCAGCTACAGCCCTGAAATGAGTAGGAAGGTTTATTCCTTTATAACTTTGTGAAAACATACAAATCTTTAATGCCTGTCCTTCTACCCATACAATACTCAATGACAAGTTGTCAAAGTAAAGATGTCATTCTTGAGAACTGGCTTTCCTGTGACATTCACACTGTCATAGCAGAAACCTAGCTCTTAGAAAAGCCTTCCATGAAAATAATTGGTACCTTTAAGAGAGACAAATAGAAAATACTTTATTTTCTTTTTTCTTTTTTGAGTGTATAAAAAGTTTGTTTGAAATCACATCACCATGTATTGTATTTAGCACATTTAGCAACCTATAACATTTATATGGCTCCTGTTAGCATGTTATAGAAATTCATTTCATTGCCAGATGTATTTTTATTAATTTTACTTTTCAAAATGAGGATTAAACCTTATATTGCTGTGGCAGCGCATTCAGGATTTGTAAGTGTTCTGTAAGTGTAGGACTTCCTAAATGACAACCATTATTATACCCCCTAGTAGTTAAAAGTGATGAGTTTCACCTTATTCAGTAATAAAACTACCTCTGATTATGTGTTTGCATAACTCTGAAGAAAACCAGCCCTTGACCTTCCTGGGCCATCAGAATCATCCTGTCGTACAAACACTCAATTATTAAGTTATTGTGGGCAATAATGTTCTGGAAGGATGCTTCAAACTGACTCATAAATTAATTTCTTGTGTAAATATCTGGAGCAAATTTGAGTCCCTTGCTAAAAGGTTGCTTGAAAATCCAGTCACAACAACAAAAAAAAAAAAAACAATGATTAAAAATTTTTGCAGGTTATATCTGCACTATATTAAGACATGCTGGGAAAAGTTCCAAGTATAATAATTGCATGTGTTTTTCAGTTGGTAATATATTCTCTGAGAGGTACTCAGTGAGGGTCAACCATCAATCCCTTGGCATCACCATGGAGTTTGACACCACCCCTCAGTTAATTGGGACCCTCTTTTGGAGACTAGAAGGATATAATCATTCAGATTTCAACCTTTTTTGCACCAGTCGGGGTCAGTGGCAGCAAACAATCTCCAGCACTGTTTTACTTGGTGTTACCAAAGTTGCCACAAGGGCCAGACATCACAGTATTATTGCTTACAATGATACCAGCAACAGTCATCTGCCACAGCACTGGAATGTGCTCATCATTTTGTTTAACAGATTTATATTTCAGTGTAAGCTGCTAAGTGTCTTCAGCTGCTTCTGTTCTTGTACATGGCCAGATTGTGAACAGCAGGGAAAAAATCCTGTCATCCATAAGCAAGCATTTAATTTCTTGGCTGAAAATTTTAGAGAGTGTGGTAGTTTAGGGCTATGCCTTTAAAATTTTTCACTGATTTAGAGCAGAAAGTAGTAAAAATGTAAATAGATGACTATTGGGTGAAAAAAGGAAAACAATGATTAAACAATTCCATTGGAAGGATATCTCCCATAAGATTTGGTTCCCAAAATAATCTTTAGTTCTGTTCAGTTCAGTTTAGTTCTGTTATGTTCTCTCTTCCCTTCTTGCTTCTCTGCTGGGAAGACACTAACAGGCTTCTGCTGACCTTGACTGTTTTGACTGGTGTTAACCTATCCTGCTTCTTTCTCTCTTCCCTTTGTACAGGGGGGTCAGGGAGAGGCTGGGAGCCAGCTTTCCCTGGTCTTTTGTCCAGGTGGTCATCTGTGTTGTTTATTAATTGTAAATACCTGTAAATATTGTAAGTACTGGATATTTGTCCATATTCATTCCATTCCATTGTAGACTGTAGTTTTGCTTGTAAATACAACCTCATTTGCTTCCAAACTGAGCTAGTCTGGTGAAGTTAATGGGGGGCGGGGGGGTAGGGGGAGTAATTTCAACCCACCACAGAGAGAATTCTCTGGTTTGTATGTTAATGAATGCACCTACAGTTGAGACACCATCACAGAATGGATTTCCAGTTATGAGAATAAGTTTGCACACAACTGAACAAGTCCAACCCACTTGCATTCAAATTATCCAAAATGTGTGGTCCAATTTCTGTTATCCTTCAGTCTGCACTTGTCATTCTCTGCAGAGAGGTTCAGACCACTGTAAATTTGCGTTAGCTGCTTTGCTATCTACACATTTTTTTCAGGTTTTCTCTTTTATCACAGATATTTTTCAGAACAAGCTAGGAACTGTTTCCTAATTGCTCTAGCTGTTGAACAAAAATTAGTAGAGCAATAGCGATGGATTAATCTCAAATTTGTTTGAGTTGGCTCACAGAACCCCTCTCCTCTGTCACCAAGTAATAATTTGGAAGTAGCTGGCTAGAAGTCAGGAATATCTATTTGTAGCTTTTCAGATGCGTCTTAGGGAACAGGGGAAGGATATCAGGCAATTGGATTTTTTCTTGGCAAAACAAGGCAGAGGGGTCAGAAAACCCGAGGGATCTTCTGAAAGAAGTCAGAGTGAAAGTAAACCCCAATGTCTATTTTTGCAGTAGCAGCGTTGGACTAATTTTATGGAGATTTCTGTCTTTATGGCAGACTACCTCAAAAACAACAGAGAAAATTCTTACTCTTTCTGTCTCAGACACACAAACTGGAATACCTTTCCCGTTCTATCTGTACAGGTTTCTTGAATACTTAAATGGGAAGTTCCTCCAGGCAAAATCTGAGTCTCAGCACATACAGTTCCCAGTGCTGCTGACTGACCTACACTAGCATTACACACTGTAAACAACTCAGATATTATGTGATCTGACATTGAGGTTAAAGCTCCTCTATTACTTATTTAAACCGAGTAGCTCATGCCTCACAAAGGGAAAACTGTAGCTTAAGAACAAAATTTCAGTCATAATTAAAACTGTTGGCTCACTTTCTGTGTTTGTGCTTAGCTTTTTTAAAACATGATTTATTTTTGGGGGGATGTTTCATTATGACATTCCACTGAAGGTTCAATTAGTACAATAATGCTAACTGTGGCCTTTAGCCATTTCTGAAGACAGCAAGAGTAGATGGAAATAGCTCCCTTCTCCTGGGTGGATTAATGGTGGTGATTAATAAACAAATGACAAATGAAATCTGCAGTCAGTCACCATATGGTGCACTTATCAACAATCCTAAAATTATTTTTTTTTTTATCTCTATGAGTGTTTTAAGATTAAGGAAAATGTACTTTGTTGGTCACACAGTTTTTTATTTATCACAGCAGGTACTGCATTTTATATTCAAAGACTCTAACTGGAATAATTTCCTAAGTGTAGGGGTGGCATCCATATGTTATTGTGATATAAATAAGGAAATACATTGTTTGATACCAGAGTTTTCCTAAATGAAACAAAAAACCCACTGACTGTTATTTTGAAGCTGGATATTTGTATCTTCATAATTTCCTGTCCATCTAGAAATGCTATTTTACATTGTAACACTGCATAATTTGATATATTTAGCAGAAATACTTAATATCTTTAGGTACAGAAAAGAAAAGTTCAGCAAGAATGTAGCACTACTATATATCAATAATTCATTACTGGAAATAAAATTAGTACAGTTCATGTATATATACTAATAAATTTAGGAATAACTACTATTGTCAAACTTGGTAAAATATTTGAGAATGAGTTTAACAAAAAAACAGACCCAGCTGTATTTTATTTTATTTTTTAATAAGCAAAAATTTGGTGCAGTTGAGAAAGAAGTTACATTGAAACTTGATTCAGTAAATTCAGTGTTTAATTCTAATTCAGAACACAGCCCTTCCACTAATAGGTCCATAAACAAAGGCAGTGTTACTGCAGTGCAAAAGTGTTTAAAAAAATAATAAAAAGTGCTATGAAAAGTGCTAAACCCCAGCCTTTCTACAAGGCAAGTCCTACTAATTTTTCTACATCCATGGATCCTATTTAAAAATAACACTTCCATAATACACACCTGTAAAGCAAAAAGTAATTTGTCTTAATCTGATGGTCTTGTACTTAGATGGGGTAAAAATGTGCAACTCACAGTGGAATGATAAATGAAACACAGTGTTTTCTCATGAGGAGGGGAATATATATGTAAGCATATATGCATAGTCAAATATATTTTGAACACAGATTTCAAGCCACAGAAAAGAAATTGCAGCAGAAAAGAAATAAGCAGAAGTTATTTTAAAACACACAAGGATGGAACTCCAATTGCAGGACACATAACATGTCAATTCTGATTTAAGGGCCTATAACTTTGAGAGGTTATAATTTTCTTATTAAAGGGCAGAACTACAGCATTGGCCAAAGAACTTTTGAACTGTCTCAAAAAAAAAAAAAAAAATCAGGACAAAATCTCTTCTGATTCTGTCCTGAAAACCCTGATAGGTTTGGTTTCATCCCTTCTCTGTGAAGACAAACAGTAAGAGACTGCTCAAACAAATGCATTTCGATGGGCTAGAAAATTTTCAAATTTATGTCTGCACAAGCCCATGGAGGAATAGACACAAAAGAGCTACAGTGAGGAATCTGGGTCACTTGAGAAGCTTGCTATGCTGTATTTGGGCTATTCAGCTTCATAATTGCTTTAAAGTCCTGAAGAATGCTAAGCAGTCAGCAGTGGGCAGAACCTAATTTCAAGTGAGTAAATATGTTAGCCTGTTGTAACAGTGGAAGGGGTACAAACTGGTAGGAAAGAAAAGGGCAAATTGTTAACTTATCTCAAAGTCTATCAACAACAACAAAAAAATTCTCTATGGTTTTCCCTCAAAAAACCTTAGCCAATGATACAGTCAGACTTCTAAAAATAAGTGCACCAGTTGTGCAGCTCAGTATATAATTTTTTGGCTGCAAATCCCTCCTCCAACAAAGAGCAAGCAAACAAAAAATGTATTTTCTGAGAATTACTGCCTGGTACAGATATAAAAATTTAGGTCTGTGACACTGGCTGGAATTGTAGCATGTCATCATGAATTATTTTGGACTGAAAAGTTTGAGCTTAAAGTAAAAATAGCTATAGCCAGAGGGGGGGAAGGGAACTAAGGAGAACAAATAAATGTGCTAGAAATAGGGATGTGGGTGGGGGTGGGGGAAAAGTTACATCAGGCTGATTATTATTTTTTTCTTTCTCCTTGCATTTGTATACTATTCTAGACAGACAGGTACCTTAATTATGTGTGTGCATGAATTTCTTGTTATGTTATACTTGTCTCAGAAGAAAACCCATACAAAAACCTTTCCACCTCATCTGAGATCATGAATGCTAATGAAAAACAAATGTTGAATTACTCATTTAAAAGTAGTGTGATTTCCCAGAATTAGTGCTACTTTTTTTCTTTAGTAATGCTGCAGCTCCCTGAGCATATCCATTCCTAGCAAACCAAAGAGTGCCCAGATGACTGACATGAAGTGTTCCATTTTATCATTGTTTTGTTTTAGAGTGGTTAGTATCAAAATATCACCATTTATTATGAAAAAATTTTTGGCAACACTTTTTTGGCTTTCAGGCCACTCTCTTTATAGGTAAGGCTGTAGAGACAGCAGGGAACACAGACATAGGTGATATAAGGTGGAAATACATGTTCTGACCCTGCAAAGATCTGTGCCCCTCATGACTCCATGCACTCCAAGGAAACCCCACTGACATCCACTGAGCTGATCTCAAATTAATTGCACTTGGTTTCAAATACCTGTAGGATCAGGAACAATTAAGAGAGAAAATTGTTGGTACCTTCTGTCTGTAAACTCCTGAATGCATCTTAAACCAACCAGTCTCAGTTTTAGAAGTTATCTCCAGGGTTATACATAGGCTGCACATTTTCATGGCATGGTTCAACATAACTTTTTTAGTTTAGATTACTGGATGCAGGAGCATCAGTTTTTCTTTCATGACTTCCTTTCACTTGACAATTTCATCTAAGGTGTGTTTCAAGCTAAATTCCTCTTGAGCAATAAGCCTAATCAAGTGTTTTCCTCCTCACTCTGCAGCCCATGCTGGGCTGCCCCGACCTTCATGGTGCCACAGGATGCCACAGATAAACCTCTTAAACCCACACCTCACTTTCTGGTTGGGCTTGTATGTCTGACTCCACGTAGTGTGGTTTGGATTGCCATTACTCCACCTGTGACATCTTTCTGAAGCAAGTGGGAGAGAATGTCTCCAGTTTAGACTGTGATTTTTGGAGTGAGAAGTGAAAATCTCCAGAGAAACTGTGAAACACGTAGTCATCTCCATGAACTGTTTTCATCTTTTCTCTTACGGGCAGGAACCTAGTCCTTTGCTTCTGTCAGAAGTGGTATTAGCACAGTGATCATGAATGTATGGGTGGTCTTTGGTGCATTTGCTGTCTATTTTTCAAAATGCAGTGTGGAACACTGAACTTCAGAACTTTAAAAAGTTACAGTCTGTAATTTCAAATATAGAAGGGTTTGAGGCTGCAAATTATGTGTGCAAGTGAACAAAACGTGGGGCATCTTATAGGTCACTAGATTCTGGACACATGAAAAAGGAGAAAATGTTTAGTGATAGAGCTATTGCTTCAACAAACTGGCCATGTGTTCAAGTATCTGATAGCTGAATTCAATATTTAAACATTATAAGATTGCATCTCTTCTTCAGTAGCCTTTTTTTTTTATCCTTCAGCTGAGAACTGAGTGACTTTGGTAAATTAGATACTTCTGAGACAAGAAAGTGGGCTAAACTAGGTCATGTTTCCTCACCTCTCTGACAAGCTAAGGTTTATTTTAAACAGATATTACCTCCTCTATTATACAGTGGGAGCAATGAGAAAATTAGTATTTATCAGCCTAATAAGTTTCAGATTCTAAGTGTCTGAATGAAGTGCCTTCATTCCCATTTCTCTGGATTTCTCATTTTTACTGGAAGAATTTTAATGTTTGTTGCTACAGTGGCAGTAAAGCAATAATTGATTTTAAAGCTTAATGTCATGTGTAACTGTGCCATGCCATAGCACAGTCAAACAAACTATAGCTCTTCATTGTCCCAAGTTTTCTGAACACTTTACCTTCTGTCAGGTTGGGATTGCTTCATGCTACTTGGATAAACAAGATCATATCTGTGTTGTTAACTGTACATCTAGCACAGAGACAGACTGAACTTTCTGGAAAGAAGGACTAATTAAGTCTTCTCCTAGACTGCCAGAATACTCAGATTGGAAACCTCCCAGAGATGAAGTTAATGTGTGAAGGTGGAGAGCACACAAGCTCACAGTGCACTGAGAAGGAAGAGAAGGAGGCTTTTATAAATCTGTGTGCATCAGAGAAATAATTCAAAATGAAATCACAGAGATGGGTGTGAAAAGGAAACTTTCCTGCTGTCCACATGGAGGGTGATTCAGGGAGCTCTAGAGCTCAGCTGCAAGCACAGAATGGTGAAAGGGCAATCTTCTTCTTCTGTGCAGTGAGATTGAAAGCAAAAAGTGATTTAGTTGTCAGGCCTTTATTTGCTTAGCTCACCCAGAAGACTTAAATTCTGTGTTACAATTTCCTTCATCCAACTATATTACTTTGTTGTTTTAATGAAATATAGTCTAGAGACTGAAAACAACCTTTTAATATGTTGGCATTCTTGATTCAAATCAACACTTGGAGTAGCTCCATCTCAAGGTTCTGGGATCATGGCAGAAAAATCTTTTAAACCCATTCCTTGGCAGAAGATGTCTGTTCTATAAAATAGGTAACAGTGGTATTAGCAAATTTATTTAACCGGGAACCATGCACCAAAGGGATTACATTGTCATTAATTATGGATGCCTCGGTTCAACGTATTTATAAAAGAATTGCTGTAATTGTGCAATTATTGTACTTGTAAGAGGCCAAAAAATCTAGGCAGAAGGATTTCTTTGAATTTATAAACTGCAAATAAAAGACTGGTAATCAAGAATAAAACATTATTAGAAAACAATAGAAATTACTGCATTTACTGACACAGTTACCTTGTATTTAAAGCAAATAACTGTGTCCTTTGAAAATCTTGTTCTCAGAGCTGGCATCAGACTGACCAGCTGTAGCTGAGGGCTTCCTCAGCCAGTTGTTTTGCAGAGTATTCATGTAGTCTACAAGATGATTACTTGGAGAAGTGAAAATGCTTCTGAATCCTCTCCTTAATGTTTGAACTGGGATAAAAAGTGTCTGGATACAGTGCACAGCAATAAACATTGCTGAAAAAGATCTTTGCTTTGCAAAGCTTTCTCATCTGAAATACAGCTGTTACTATGATGGTTAATTTAAATCACAGAAATATATTCTCACATTTACTCTGTTTGTGCTTGGTTAGTAACACAAATGGGAGATACCAAACCATTTTGGCACAGGAAGCTTCAGTTTAAAAAAGTACTGACAGTAATGATAAAGTACATGTAGTTTAAGCCCTAAGGGGTATAAAAGTTAGAGCAGATTTGTTTTCTTACCAAATATTTTTCTTCAAACCTTGCTGTTTTCACTGGTGAAAAAAAAAAAAAAAAGGAAGGCAGGAGGAAAATAAATATTCATTTTCAAAATAAAAATATTGGATCATTACCTCTGAATAAAAAGAATGTATTCAAAAGCTTAACATTCATAAAGTGAATGAAAGTCTACAAATAAAAAAAAACAAACAAACAAAAAAAAAAAAAACAAACTGAATGCCAAGATTTTTTTCTATGGAAAAATAGAACCAGAAAGCAAACTAGGAAGTCCTCTCATACTGACTTGAAAGATTTCCTCTCCTCTTCCCTGCTATTTTTTTTTTCTTTAGTAAGATCACATAACATCTTCCAACCACATCTACATGAAGTCATGGTATCATGCTCTGGAGTTATGGAAGCCTATAACTGATATAATTTAGAGCTAGGACTAAAAGTATTTATACAGATATGTGCATTTTACCCCATGTCTTTAAGGTATTCAATATTTCATTTTTTTTGCCTTGACAAAGCTGCTACACTCGAGTACAAGAAGTCTCTGATTTTGGTACTTTAAGCTTTTCATATGGGAAACACAGAAGCAGTTCAAGATTAAACTCATCACATAGTTATGTATAATCACATAGTTGCCTAACTTTACATTAGACAGGTAAAATCCAGTTAGTTTTCAATCTCATTTTTGACTGCAATGCATTTGCTAAAAATCATAGAATCATAGAATAGGTTGGGTTGGAAGGGACTTCCAAAGATCATTCAGTCCAACTCCTTTGCAGTCAGCAGGAACATCCTGAACTAGATCAGGCTGCCCAGAGCCCTGTCAAGCTTCATATTTGAATATCTCCAGGGCAACTCAACTACCTCCCTGGGCAACCTGTTCCAGTGTTCCACCACCCTCATGATAAAGAACTTGTTCCTAACATTCAATCTAAATCTACTCTTCTCTAGTTTGAAGCCATTGCCTCTTGTTCTATCACTGCAGGCCTTTGTAAACAATCTCTCTCTACCCTTCTAGTGGGCCCCCTTCAGGTACTGGAAGGCTGCTTAATTAGGTCTCCCCAGAGCCTACTCTTCTCCAGGCTGAACCACCTCAGCTCCCTCATACTGTCCTTGTAGGAGAGGAGCTCCAGTCCCCTGATGATTTTCATGGCCCTCTTCTGGACCTGCCCCATCAGGTCCATGTCCTTCCTGTATTGAGGGCTGCAGACCTGGACACAGTACTCCAGGTGAGATCTTATCAAAGCAGAGAAAAACGTCAGAATCACCTTTCTAACTTGAAGACAAAGTAATTCAAGAAAGAATGCTCAGAGTATCAACTGTCCATAAGGATGAGACACAGAAATTTTGTGTAAGACCCCCGTGGCCACTGTCAAATATGTGATAACAAATCTGTCTTTTTTTAACCTGACTCAAATATCTCCAATTATCAGTGCCTAAAATATTATTGCTACCCATGAATATGCTACAAAGTAGACATCCTATGCTTTTTTCTTGTCACAAAAGCTGATGAAGAGCACAAAAGCTCAACAAATTAAATTGTTAATCATATAATGTAACTTAGAGAATTCTTTCAGTTTATGGAAATGCCCCCTGACATTTGGCATATTTTATCATGTATTTAAACATTTCTGTAGTACTACCCTATTATTTAAACACAGAGAATTATAGAATCATAGAGTTACAGAATTGTTTCCCTTGGAAAAGACCTCTAAGATCATTGAGTCCAACCATCAACCTAACACCATGATGGCCATTGAACCATGGACCATGAGTGCTGTATCCACTCATTTCTTGAACCTCTCCAGAGACAATGATGTCTGTAGTTCTTCACAGACAACTTGCCAGTTTCATCTCAGCATGTGAGATATCTAACATGCCATGACTCTAGAAAATACTTTAGGATTATTTGAGGCTTAATACAAATTTCTTTACCTGTCTTTTTTCATGTTCTTAAATATGATGACTTTGCTATGGAAAGTCTCATTAAATCACAGAATCATGGAATGGTAGAGGTTGAATAAGACCTTCAGGGATCATCTAGTCCAACTGATGCAGGTTTGTAACAGAACTGTAACCTGTATGTATTCTGAAGCATTTTTTTCCCTTTAAAGTTCTAAAAGCCATGACATTTACACATAAATAGCAATAGGTAATCACAGTTGCAGGAATTCAACAATAAAGTTATTTGACATTATATATCACAATTCTAATCTGGAGTTAATGTAATTGACAACACAAAACATCTTTGGGTAGCCACGTGGCAATTTTCATTTTCCTTCTTAAATTATCAGTTGTTGAAGCTTATTCATTTCACTGAATTTTTCATAACTCAACAGAGGGATGCATTTGTCATTTATCAGGGATATTAATTATTTATTTTAAGGAAGAGAAACGGAAGGACTTAGCAAATTGTAACTACTCTGTGATAAAGTGAATTACAAGAAATATTCTTGTTAGACCACAATACCAAAAGTGAAACAGGTGGGGCAGTTTCACATGTACGAAATTCTTTCTCTTCACTTTAATATTAGCCTTATTTTTCAAAAATTTCATTTGAGTGATGAGCTCTGATTCAATTGTCAATTATTTTTATTACTATTTATTATTATTATACTACACCATAAGATAGGAAAAAAGTGCTTATGGCAGATCTTGATCTGTTCAGTCAACAAATATTTAGAGCTAAAGATTGCTGGAGCTGAAGGTCTCTTTTTGCTCCAACACAATATTATTACCATTCTGGGTCATGTCTTACTATTATAAGTTTAGTCTTAGTAATGACATGAGAAGTCAATGTACATATACCTGTACTTTTATGTGATCAATACAAGACTTTTTCAGGTCTGAGTTATCCAAAGTGCTTAATCATATTTCCAATAATAGGAAAACACAGAAGGTGTTTAAAAGTGGGTGATCAGAAGTGGAGAAGTTTAACATTAGTCATCAGCTGTCCATCAATAGTTCTTGGTCATGTTAATGAATTATTATTATTTTTTTTGTGGCTCAAGACTGATATAAAAAGTAACTAGAGAGCACATTTGCAATTGCTTCAAGTTTGCTGAACAAAAAAGAAAATGCAATCCCCTATGCCAAAATGAGAAGTTATAATTTATATTCTAAAATCAATACTCCCACTCTCTGTGACCCCACTGTAATAATGCACTCCAAACAATTTTCATAGATATCTATTTATGTTACCACCAGACCTAATAGTTAGATTACCTGCTATTCCTTGGGGTTTTTTTTTCCGTATCATGCCTGATGCATGCAGAAGATGCAAGCACCTTAAGGATGATAAAGTATCACCAAATGAAGTAGTAACTCCAGTAACTAAATGACTTGGAAAGTCTCCCAGCAAGCAGACTGCTGCTCAGGAATGCTCCAGCACATATACCAAGGCAAAGACACAAGGTAAATAGACAGAGATGAGTATAAAGCTCCTGTAACAACTTCTGCCAGTTTTAAGGGGGTTTATGTCTCCCTGACGGGGTCGAAGCACTCTGTGTCCTCCATCTCCCAGAAAGTGAAATAAAATTAAAAGGTAGCCAACTTTTTCACACTGCAGCTTCATCATGGTTTTGTTTGAAGATGACAGGAGTCATAACAACTGTACTTTAAGCTGGAAATAATCTTTGAAGTCATCCTCTCCTCTTGGCAGGCTTTCAAATTTGCAATCACCAGAAACATAGAAATAATCTGTCAACAAAAGGCATCTGAAAGGTTGGACAGTGCTCTGAGCTATAATCTCAGAAATGAGAGAGGCCAGATGTTGTCCTCACTGATATTATCCAAGGAAATGTCAGGCACCTGAGGCCAAAGGGCACCAAGGCAGATGTCATCCTATGTAGATGGCAGAGGTGTGTGGAGGGCATTCTGAAACGCATTACAGAAAGGATACCATCAAAAGGTGAAGTCCTGCATCTCTCACAGTCGTGCCAAACACAAAGATTTGTGTTGTGCATGGTTGACTTCTGACCTCCACCCACTACAGGGCTGATTACAAAGATCCCTCAGGTTTAAGTAGGGAAAAGGAGTTTATTAAATAAAGATATATATCAAACAGATCATCCAAACAAACAAGCAAATAAATAAATAAACGCAATTACATATTTTTATATGTACAATTAATTATGTATATGTATTTTTATATATGTCCATATATGTATTTTATATATGTATTTTTATATATGTATTTATATATATGTCTATATATGTATTTATTTATACACACACATATATAATGAGCTATGCAAAACTAAATTACTGCAAGAGTATTTGTAAAATGTTCTGTAAAGAACAGTGTTTGGTAAATTTCCTGTGACCTTCAACAAACATGTATTTTTCAGCCTGTACTCTGATACTTCTGTGAAAGACAAAAATATGAACTTCCATCAAGTTCTGTTAAATTATTATTATTATTATTATGGAAGCAGCATTTTATTTTTACTGTTCACAAAAAGTGCTTTAGGTAACAGCCATAGTTGTTTCATTCAGCAAAGGCCCTACTTTACAGATTTTTCCTTTAGAGAAAATAAATAAAGTCAGAAAAAGTAATGCACTGAAATTATATTCTGTCCTCCCTTCTCTCCTTCACACATTTCATTAAAATGGTGGCAGTGTCTACTTATGTTTAAGTCACCATAAAGAAGTAGGTGACACTGTTTCATAGAAAATATTTTGTCAAGCTCTCTAAGGGATGTAAATAACCTTTCCATCATTCTCTTCCTCAAGCTCAGTCTCAAGTTGTGCCAGGGGAGGTATGGGCTGGATATTAGGAGGAAGTTGTTCACAGAGAGGGTGATTGCCCATTGGAATGTGCTGCTCAGGGAGGTGGTGGAGTCACCGTCACTGGAGACGTTTAAGAAAAGCCTGGATGAGGCACTTAGTGCCATGGTCTGGTTGATTGCTTAGGGCTGGGTGATAGGTTGGACTGGATGATCTTGGAGGTCTCTTCCAACCTGGTTGATTCTATGATTCTGTGATAAGCAAAGTATAACTAAGTAGAGCAACAATATAGCATCTGGAAAGCAGAGTGTGAGTGCAGGATGCAGTCTTTAGCTATTACTTAAACGAATAACAAATTGCAATGAAAGCACAAGATGGTAAGATTGTTCCAAACAAGTTATTTGTTTTGATGATGAATTGAAGTGCTAAGCTGCTTCTCTGGAGAAGTTTTGAGACCTGAAGTGTATTGTGTAGCTGTAAAATAGGGAAAAGTACAATTTAGCCACTGCATAACAATTAAACCGTGGAAATAGTCTGGAACTAATCTGCACTTTTCTATGTGGAAATGGGATTTTTTTTTAAATTATTATTATTTAAAAGAAAAAAATCCAAACAAATATGAACAAATGAAAATACCTAATGTTTGTTCTTATTATGTTAGTGAGGCAACTGCTTTAAGCAAGAAATTCAGTGTAGAGAAGTCTGCATGTAATACATTTTACACATTTGATACTGTGAATGTTCTTTGTGTTGATTTAGCTCAGTATTATGGACATATATAAGTGTTTAGTGTGTGTTGCTTCTCTTATATAAATTGATTTTAAGTCAATGTAACTCAGTGTTCTGGAAAGCTGCCTCTTTAAATCTTCAGATCTAATTCAGCAGCGAAAATCAAGAGCACTTATGAATTCAGATTTCCTGATTTAGAAAGAGAACCTCTTCATACTCTTTCAGGAGGTAAGTCAAAATGTAAATGAAGCTGAGATGTTAAATTTCTTTCATGAGGGGACTCATAAATCTTTTGTGTAGCACACATCATTACAGCTTACCATACAAAAAAAAAAAAAAAAAAAAAGGACCCCCCCTTACTAACATGCAGATTATTCTTAGGCAAAGCCTTCTGGAGCTCCTTTCAAAACTATCAATGTTTTATTATCTTATGCACTGTTTGATTCTTCACAGTAACAATATTACCACTGCTGGTTTTCACAGAGCTCTCCTGAAATGTGATTGTTGCTCTATCTTTTGAGAGGCATGGAATGTGAAACCTACTGGAAAGTTTGGTTCGTCCAGTCCTGCACTGAGGATCTTCTGGAGCTTAGATACTGAACAAGAGCTGTCCTCTGTCAGATCCTGTGGTTTGGAGATCTTTTTGATCATGAAAGGATAATTCTGCAATCATGCAATACAAATTTTAGTAAAGTTGAGATTTTAAGGAAATGGGTAGTATGGAAAGTTTTGCAAAAAGACTCCACTGCAAACTTCTCAATATTACCAGGATATGATAAATACAATTTCTGTAGGGTTATCCAGTCAGGAATATAAACCACAATAGCTGCCTGCCCCTAACATCACAGCACCTGGAAGCAGCAGATGTTTTCAGCAGCTTCACTGAAAGAACAATAAAAAGACCATAGCTCGTTTGAAAACCTGTGTTTTCTTTCAATGGCTTAACTACCTGCAGCTGTGTGCACTGAACTGAAATCTTTAACTTACAACTGTAAATGAAAATTCCAGATGGCTTTGTAATTCCATCTTCTTGTTTCCCCAGAGCGTACTGGAACCTTAGCAAATAAAGGCAGGTGTTACAAACAGATATAATTTCATTTTTCTTTAGTAATGTTATCTGAGTATTACACAAACGTGAAAACACCATTTACAGTTAGAGATAATGTTGCAATGAATCCCAAACTGATCACTATTATCTTAGAAAAGACAATCAATGGAATATTTTATAATTATTATTTTTTGCTTGTTCAACAATCTACTTTCCCTTCCCTTCCCTTCCCTTCCCTTCCCTTCCCTTCCCTTCCCTTCCCTTCCCTTCCCTTCCCTTCCCTTCCCTTCCCTTCCCTTCCCTTCCCAAACCTTCCCAAACCTTCCCAAACCTTCCCAAACCTTCCCTTCCCAAACCTTCCCAAACCTTCCCAAACCTTCCCTTCCCTTCCCTTCCCAAACCTTCCCTTCCCAAACCTTCCCTTCCCAAACCTTCCCTTCCCTTCCCAAACCTTCCCTTCCCAAACTTTCCCTTCCCTTCCCTTCCCTTCCCTTCCCTTCCCTTCCCTTCCCTTCCCTTCCCTTCCCTTCCCTTCCCAAACCTTCCCTTCCCAAACCTTCCCTTCCCAAACCTTCCCAAACCTTCCCTTCCCTTCCCTTCCCAAACCTTCCCTTCCCAAACCTTCCCTTCCCTTCCCAAACCTTCCCAAACCTTCCCTTCCCAAACCTTTCCTTTCCTTTCCTTTCCTTTCCTTTCCTTTCCTTTCCTTTCCTTTCCTTTCCTTTCCTTTCCTTTCCTTTCCTTTCCTTTCCTTTCCTTTCCTTTCCTTTCCTTTCCTTTCCTTTCCTTTCCTTTCCTTTCCTTTCCTTTCCTTTCCTTTCCTTTCCTTTCCTTTCCTTTCCTTTCCCTTCCTTTTAATTTTTCTTTTCTTTTTTCCTTGTAGGGGTCTCTCCCTGTCAGTGTCTATGGGCTGGTTTGGTACATAAACAATAGCAGTAATATTTTCTATTGCTTTGTTTATCGTCTCCCTCTTTTCTTCTAATTAAAGACATTTTGCCATTGAAAACTGTATATTAGGGTTTTATAAGCAACATATTCCAAGAGAAATATTAGGAAATTATGAGAGAAGCAATTCAATTTCTTATTTAACTTACTAAGCAAATATTTATATAATTCTTCTCTTTTCAGAAATTCTGCCTATTACTTGAAAGCATACACAATTTTCAATAATGAAGATCTGCAATGTAACAGAAGTTGCTGTAAGTTTATGCAGATTTTTGATCCATGGAGCGTTTAATCTGTTTCTGAGGAAATCCTTAATCTTGATCTTCTATTTGGTTTCTTTCAACCTTGCCTTCTGCCACATTTATATAATAGTTATTGTTAATCAGAAAGGAAACCTTTATAGCACTTGTGTTTTCGAAAGAGTAATGTTTAACTTTTATAGCATGTACATCAAGAATAAGAAGCATGTTGTGTTTTTGATATTGTATTTCTAGAGAAAGACAAAGGGTAAATAATGGGAGCTTTTTGGAAGCCTTAAATGTTAATCTAAAATGACTTGAATATCTGACTAGTGCAAGAATGAATTCTAAGAAGCATTTAGCATTCTAGCAGTTGTCTTCATTTAAGACCAGAAAGGCAAATATGTTACTGTACAGAAGCATACCTTGGCCCAGTCCAGGCAATGACTACAAATAAAGTACAAGGAATCATAAAAAACACTAAGTGATTTGGATTGGAAGAAACTTAAAGACCATCTAATTTCAACCATCCTGCCATAGGCAGGGATACCTCCTGTTAGGACAGGTTGCTCTAAGCCCCATCTAAATTGGCTTTGACAACTTCCAGTGCATCTACAACTTCTCTGGGCAACCTGTTCCACTACTTCACCACCCTCATGGGGAAGAGTTTCTTCCTAATCATAGAATCATAGAGTTGTTTTAGCTGGAAAAGGCCTTTAAGAGCATTGCATCTAACCATTATCTAACTCTGCGAAGTCTGGTGCTAAACCATGTCTCTCAACACATCTCTGAGTCCTTTAAGCACCTCCAGGGATGGGGATTCATCCAGCTCGTAAAAGTGTACGAAGGTAACTTTTTACAAAGTTTGTAAAAAGTCCTTCTTCAACTATCCTGTAGGATCCCTTCAAATATTGGAAGGCTGCTATAAGATCTCCCCAGAGCCTTCTCTTCTGTAGGGTACCACAAGGGTGACGGGGAGACCTAATTATCAGATTTGAACCATCTAGAGATGCAACTTTAAATATTAGAAGAGAGCTATGTTTGTTGAACACCAGAAAATTCCTGGATCACTTCTAGTGAACCATATCTAGAGAACAGATTAAACTTCCCATGAAAGATTGTTTCTGAAGTTGTGAGACATGCTCTAGGGTCTAAAGAAAAGTTTCTTGATCTGATTTTGACCTCAGCAGTAGAGTGAGGGCAGAGGTTATAAGTGAAGCCCTGGGAAGAAATAAAACTTAAGGTGTGTAGATTCATTCCTTCTTGGTTGTATGCATTAAATATGGTCTGTGGTCAATCCTAATTTATCCTAAGCACCTAATTAATTACTGAAGAGCTCAAGACCAAACTAATGTAATTTGAAATATTCAAAGTACTTGATTTCCAGCCTGAAGTAGGAGCTCAGTTTCTGGTGTAATGCTTAAAATTCTTTGTCAACCAAAATCTGAAACACGGAGATTCATCAGTTAAAAACCCTAGATGACCTTGATGAAGACACAGAAGACACCAAGTTAGGTGGGAGTGTTGATCTGCATGAGGCACTACTGAGGAACTTAGATTGGATCAATGGGCTGACATTAATAGGATGAGTTTCAACAAGGCCAGATGCCAGCTCCTGCATCTGGGTCACAACAACCCCAAGCAACACTACAGGCTTGGGCAAGTGTAGCTGGAAAGCTGTCTGGCAGAAGGTGACCTGGGGGTTCTAATGGAAAAATAACTGACTATGAACCAGCAGTGTGCCCAGGTGATAAAGAAAGCCAATGGCATCCTGGCTTGTATGAGAAATGCTGTGTCCAGCAGGAGTAGGGAGGTGATTGTCCCTTGGGACTCAGCTATGGTGAGGCCACACCTTGAGTATTGTGTCCAGTTTTGGGCACCTCAATACAGGAGAGATGTGGAGGTGCTGGAGCCAGCACAGAGGAGGGCAAGGAAGCTGTGAAGGGCCTGGAGAATAAATCTGATGAAGAGTGACTGAAGGAGCTGGGGCTGTTTAGTTTGGAAAAGAGGAGGCTGAGGGGAGACCTCATTGCTCTTTACAGCTACCTGAAAGGATATTGTGGAGAGACTGGTGCTGGTCTCTTCTCACAGGCAATTAGTGATAGAACAAGAGGGAATGGCCTCAAGATGTGCCTGAGTAGGTTTAGACTGGACATTAGAAAAAACTTTTTCACAGCAAGAGTGGTCAGGGATTGGAATGTGCTGTCCAGGGAGGTGGCTGCGTCACCAACCCTGGATGTGTTTAAAGGTTGTTTGGATGTGGTGCTTGGGGATATGGTTTAGGGGTGAAACTTACAGAGTCATCAGTTGGACTTGGTGGTCCTGAGGGTCTTTTCCAACCTGCATGTTTCTGTGATTCTGTGATAGCAAGCTACTATAAATATAGCAGGCACTCAATTAATGAAACTTTTTTAACAATGCCCCTGTGAAGAGCCACTGAGTAGGTGCCTAAATGTAGCAGATATTTACTGTTCAAATACAGAAATTATCTAGTCCAGACTTCTAAGAGAGAGATCAGAGTTCTAGAGATTAATCTCTCCTCAGGGCATTGAGGATCTCTTGGTCTCAAAATTTGTAAGTAATATAAAAAGTGCTCAGTATGACTCTGGTTCACAAACATTGCAGCCAAAGCAGAGACCTGTGATATCTCTAAATTATAAATGTATTAATCAGCATATAATTAATATTACTTGAATGCAAGTGTATTAAAATAGTGCAGCCAACAACAGTCAGTGTTTTGTAAAACTGTGTGATGGTGTGGTCAGACACATAAGTATTTCACATAAGCACTGTGATCACTAAAGGAGAAAATTAAGATTAGTGTGCTTGCACTTGAAAAGCAACCAAGTAAAATATTTGCCAGATGGGCATCAAGATAAGCAAAGTGGACTAGAAAGAGATGGAACACCCTCATGAATGTAGCAGAAGGGTGACTGACAAGACAAAAAAAGCCCAAGCAAAAACCACATCATAAGCAGCATGGAGAGCAAAGCACATTCTTTTTCTGACAAATGAAATGGCAGAAACCCATCAGATTTCAATGAAGAAAGCTAGAAAGGAAGGAAAAACCTGCTTCTTACTTCTGCTGTCCAACAGCTCTTAGGCCAGATCATCACAACCTCCATGAAGAAGCATCACCAAGGACCCCCATCTATCACCATAAGTCCATAGCAGTGGACCCTTGGCACTGCTTTGTCACAGCTCATCTAGGACAGAAGTGCCAAAGACTAACAGATTTGTGTATTTGTGGATGGTGATTAACACTGTGACAGATTTAGAACAACCTGTTTTGTTGATGAATCAGTTTTAAGTTTTAAAGTTGGATAGATTTGTAAGTCTTCTAAAAACTCCCACAATAAGCTCTGATGTATTGTATTATACATCTAAAATATATTTGTGCACTTATTCAGTTGCAACATTAAAACAAACAATGGTGCTTATTTCAGTGTTTTCTATGGAGTCATATGCATCATGTATTGAACTCCCTATTGATATGTAGAGAGATTAAATAAATGTCTTGATCAGCATAATAATTTGAAATTGCAGACATAATTTGTTAAACATGCTCATAATAACTTCTTTCTAAAAATTTAGCAAAAGATGAAATGTTATGACAGCTGTCAGTCTCCAGAGTGTCAAAACATTAGAATATCAGCCTTAAAAATAGCTTCAAATACATAATAGAGCAATTTCTCAAATATTTCACAAGAGAATGAAAGCAAAATTTCTATTATAGTTCATTTTAGAAAATACCTGGGCAGCCTGTTCCAATGTTCCATCACCCTCACAGTGAAAAAAAAAATCTTTCCTTTCTTCTGAAGAAAAAAATAATATATATTCAACAGAAAACTTTCCAGTCAATTTGTATCTTACGGAAGGATCTGACTATTCTGAGGAAGAACATAGTGGGGAGAAAAAAAAATCTAGGATAATGTATAAGCACAGAATGGTTGGTATCAGCAGTACAGATGAATGATAAGCCTAACTTTCATTTTATCCTTGGGAAATAAACAATAACCAGTAAAAAGAAGCAATGGGTGGGATTATATGAAAGATGGTGTTATGTTGGTCTTTTTTTTTATCTAGTTAGCCATTTAAATACTGTTGCTTGCAAACCACTTTCAAAAGCAGAACAGGCCTTTGTCTGTGACTTCCACACAAAGTATTTGTAAGCAGAAGTTTCACAGACTAGGATGCTCTGTGACTCCTACCTCTGTTTCAGTACTTAAAGTTATAAAAGGATAATATTATGTTATGGTACATTTTGGATACTGCAAGAATACAGATTGTTCCATTCAGAACACACAGATGGAGGAGGGTTTTGATTCTGCTTGCAAACTTATGTTTTCCACCTCCTGATTTTTCAGATCTTAGCCAAGTGATATACACTTGTGGCATAATTATTTTGATTAAGTAAATTAATACATAAATAGTCATTGTCAAATGGGTAATTAAAATGAAAGGAGAAATATGAACATAAAATTTCCTATTTAAACATTCATTTAAAATAATTACTCTTGTAGAAGTATGAATAGGCTTTCAAATTCCGAGAATATTCTGTGAAACAGTGTGTGAATTATTTTATAGCCACAGTAAATATAAACTTCTCTCCTCCATCAGAAAAAAAAAAAGAAAAAAAGAAGAAAAAAAAAAACCTAAACCAATAAACACCACTGGAGATACATAAAAATGAAGTTCTGAGAGGGAATTTGGCTTGGAGATAGTGTTTATGATGTTAGCATTTTCCATTTTAATGCAGATGTTTATACAGCTTTTTAAGGGTTGCAAGTATCCATGTGGCTGTACCATATGAAATATGAGCTATCACATGGAGACAAAGCCCAGAATAACTCAAGACTTACTGAATTAGAGTTTAACTTCATATTTAGAATATTTCCACATCATCTCCCTGCATCCTTATTGTAAATATAAGAGGAATTTGCAAACTTTCTGATGTTTTCATTAGAGTCAACTTACTCATTTCCAGAATAACACTTAGTTTATCTTTACCATCTTAAAACTGGTTATAAAGGGAGATAGGTGTAAAAATAATATTAACAATAAGGCAATACAGAGCAGAAAGCTGTTAGCATACTTAACAGATGCAGAAGTTAGAACACTGATGAATAATATTAATCATAAGAAAAGAAATAATAAAAAATAACCTAGGGGAAAATCTTACAAATCAGAAAATAGAATAAATAAATAAATAGCTCTTACAAACTACTTTTGGAAATAAGTAGATCTGTAATCTGTCCTTTCATATGCTGACTGCTTTGTGTACTTGAAATGTATGTATATGATTTCTGAGTATTTTATTCAGTCAGATATGTTTGATGTTGCTTCTTTGAATTCCATGCTGCCATGGAATGGAGGGCTCCATGCTCCACACTGAGAGTACTCTTGATATTATATTGAAGTGATTGTTATGAAGCATCCAATGAAAATATTTTTAAATGCATGTTTAGTACTTAATATGTCCTTTGTAAGATATACACCTTTTTTTTTATGAGAAAAAAGTGCAAAATCTCTTCTGTCAAAAGCCTAACAACCTTTTCAAAAGGCATGTTCTAGTATCATTTTTTGCTTTCAACAAAACACAACAAGCTGAAAGTTTTGATCAGAACCTAGGGCTTGCACTGAAAAAAAAAAAATCAGTTTCCGCTTTTAATAGAAGTCTGCAAGCCTTGATTGAATGAAATGTTTACTGCCAAACTTTGCAGCTTTGACAAAGAGCTGTTGCCTCTACTGTTGACTTTTCAGTGAAAACATCTAAATAGCTCCCTGATGAAACTTTACACCAAAGCTTCCTTGATTAGCAGGAATGTAACAGTGAACATTGGAATCGTATTTGCATTAAGATTGAAACATTTCTCAGTGTGGAAGTTTGAAGTTATAAATACCACTTAGCATGTGAGAAATCATACCATCCTGTTATTTGCCTTGTTTGAGGACCCTGAACTTGAAAGTGTTAGCCAGAATGCAAATGTTTTGCCTCTGATGTGCTTAAATTTTCACATCACAATATTCTTAAATGAAATACTGTAAGTGCAGCAAATAAAAAAAAAAAAAAGTGTTTTAAAAACTCCTGGTAGTAGGTAGCAATTCCTCATACTGAAGCACTATTCTTATTTGACTGTTCAGAGCAAGTTTACCACTTCTTGGCTAGAACTGTGCTGAAGCACATGCTGCAAACCTGGCAATGTTACAATCCATCCTCATAATATCTTCTAATAGAAGGCACTCTGGAATTGCCACATAACCATGAAGTCTGGCCGTTTGACCACATTTAGGCATTATTACATCTCTAGCAGAAGTGGTTCCCTTGTTATAAAAGTATCAAGGTGTTAATGCAAACTGCAATGGAGCTGCATAACCAGCTATGATGTCAGTAACACAGGGAGCAATCTGTCTGTTTATGCCCTCCACTGTACATACACAAACTGCTCAGCCAGAGCAGGAATTGCTCTAGTAACAATTTGTGGCATTGTAATAGCCCAACTTGACTTTCAGAGTACAGGGAAAGGCAAATATGGGATTGGAGCATGCACAGGACAGGAGCAGGAATTTTTAGGATGAGCACTGTCACACAGCATTTGTCATTTGGGTGCATCAAGGCACATTTTGCCTCGTAAGAAAAAAGAGAGAATTGAGGAGAAGAGTCAAGCATCTTTCCTGATGCTATATCCAAATGACACTCCCAAGCTTTCAGAGCTTATTCTATACATCAGACTGGTGATTTAGTGTTACATTGTTGATGACTGAAATTTTAATATCAAAGCAATGGCATACAGACTGCTGGTTTGGCAGAGGATTGTAGTGATTTATGGAGGAGCAAAGCAGTCCTGCAAGCTTGCATTGCTGAGTGCCCACAGACACTGCAGTTTTAGAGGCCTCAGAAGGAAAACCAAACAGCTATTGCTAACTTCCTTTATCTTATCCAGGATTTCATTATTGTGATTTTAACAAGCCAATGTGACTAGATCTGTAGAGCCTCTAGTGACTAATACCACCTACAGCTTCTAAGCTCTGAGGACAGCTAGGCTGTTAACTGAGCCTATACAGTAGAAACATCTGTATTTTAACAAAATAAAACAACAAACAAAAAGATTTTTCTAAAGTAGAGTTTAACCATGTTTGTTCAATGGAGTTGTCACTTGTGCATAGTGTGGTACTATTATTAATCAAAGCATAACATAAATTTTGCATAATCTGCAGTGTGCATCCTGAAGGACAACTATACTTCAGTAACTTTTGTGGGAATTGTTCAGCTTCTTAAATGGTCATTTGAACAACATCATTAGAGAATCACAGCAGGGTTGAATAATTTAGAGTGGAAGAGACATTCAGACATCTTCTCAGTTTACACAGGTTGCTCAGTACTCTGTCCATTCAAGTCTTAACAGCTCCAATCCACAACATCTGTAGTGATCCACTCCAGTATCTGACCACCTTGCATTAAAAAATTTACATAATTAATATCTGAATTTCTTACGTTCTAATTTATACACATTGGTTCTTTTCCTACTGCTGTGTACCACCAGAAAGCCTTTGACTTCATTTTCTCTGCATCTTCCTTCCTCCATATGTACTGCAGAGGACAGTGAGGTCTCCCCTTAACCTCATCTTCCTCAGGCTGCACAAGATCAATGTCCTCTGCCTCTCCAAGTGTGTCTTGTGCTCATCTCTGACCACACAATACTGATGATGATAGGAAACTGGGAGGAGTGGCTGATACACCAGAAGGATGTGCAACCATTCAGTGGGACCTGGACAGGCTGGAGACCTGAGCAAAGGGGAACCTCACAATTTTAGACAAGAGTAAGTGTAGAGCTCTGCAACTGAGGAGGAACAACACCATGCACCAGTAGAGGAGCTGGAAAGCAGCTCAGTGGAGAAAGACCTTGGAGTCCTGGGGGACAATAAATTTTCCATGGGACAGCAGTATGCCCTTGTGCCCAAGAAGGCCAGTTGTATCCTGGGGTGCATTAATAAAGGCATGACCAGCAGGTGAAGGGAGGTTCTCCTTCCCTTCTACTCCTCTCTGGTGAGACCAGATCTGGAGTATTGTGCCCAATTCTGCACTTCCCAGTACAAGAGGGACAGGGATATAGAATCATAGAATCAACAAGGTTAGAGAATCTACGTCTCTGGAGACTTCTGGACATGACTCTCCACCTGGACATGACTCTCCACAATCTGATCAAGGGGAACCTGCTTTAGCAGGGGGATTGGACTAGATGTTGTCAGAGAATCATAGAATCAACAAGGTTGGAAAAGACCTCAGAGATCATCAAGTCCAACCTATCACCCAGCACATCATGACTAACTAAACCCTGGCTTCAAGTGCCATGTCCAATCCTTTTTTGAACACCTCCAGGGACAGTGACTCCACCACCTCCCTGGGCAGCACATTCCAATGGCAGATCACTCTTTCTGTGAAGAACTTTCTCCTCACCTCAAGCTTAAACTTTCCCTGGCACAGCTTGAGATTATGTCCTCTTGTTCTGGTGCTGGTTGCTTGGGAGAAGAGACCAACCCCCACCTGGCTACAACATCCCTTCAGGTAGTTGTAGAGAGCAATAAGGTCTGCCCTGAGCCTCCTCTTCTCCAGACTAAACACCCCCCAGCTCCCTCAGCCTCTTCTTGAGACATCTCACCAGCTTTGTTACCCTTCTCTGGACATGGTTCAAGTATCTCAATATCCTTCTTAAATTGAGGAGCCCAGAACTGGACACAGTACTCAAGGTGTGGTCTAACCAGTGCTGAGTACAGGGCAGAATGACTTCCCTGCTCCTGCTGGCCACACTATTCCTGATGCAGGCCAGGATGCCATTGGCCTTCTTGGCCACCTGGGCACACTGCTGGCTCATGTTCAGCCTACTATCAACCAGCACCCCCAGGTCCCTCTCTGCCTGGCTGCTCTCCAGCCACTCTGACCCCAGCCTGTAGCGCTCCATAGGGTTGTTGTGGCCAAGTGCAGCTCCCAGCACTTGGACTTGTTAAATGCCATCCTGTTGGACTCTGCCCATCTGTCCAGCCTGTCAAGGTCCCTCTGCAGAGCCCTCCTACCCTCCAACAGCTCAACACCTGCTCCAAACTTGGTGTTGTTTGCAAACTTACTAATGATGGACTCAATTCCCTCATCCAGATCATCAATAAAGATATTGAATAGGTTGGGACCCAGAACTGATCCCTGGGGGACACCACTAGTGATTGGCTGCGAACTGGCGGTGGTGCCATTCACCACCACTCTCTGGGTCTGGCCCTCCAGCAGTTCTTGACCCATTTCAGAGTGAAATGGATCATCCTTCTGAAACAGGGTATGTTTTATTTTTTTATATTTAGAACTTCTCTGTATGTGGAAAAATTTTATCAAAGAAAAAAGGGTGACTTCAAAGTAAAGGGAATGAGAGTAGAGTCAAGAAATATCAATGCTGTGAATACAGTAAAATCTGTGTACAAAGAATGGAAATTCATTTACTTAACAATACAAAATATACAGAATATTCAAGGCATATTCCATAGTGAAAGTAAATTTCTATTTTACAAATTTCAAACAAGAAGTCTAGCTCCCTGCATCATTATGAGAAGAGGATGTCTATGATCTAGTCTATTCAACCTGAAAAGGGTAATACAATCAATGAAGCTGAGACAAGGATTAATAATGCTTTATTAAAATATTACAAGAACTTTTATACACTCGTGACTAAGGACTCCATAAGGAGACAGACTTATTTTCAGTGGGGCAAAAATTTGGTCTGACTAAAGGCAAAAGTATAAAGCATACAAAGAAGGGAATTATACAACCATTAAATCTTTAATCATAAGCAGCGTTCCAGGATGTGATACATTGCTAAGGAAGATTTACTAAGTTTTGTGTCATTTTGCATAATATATATGATCAATTTCAGAATCTTATAGTTGTTGCAAATTAACTAAGGCAGGGAGTTGCCATGTGCCACATGCAATGAGTGACTCAAAAGCTGACACAGTTTCTGTAGGAGTGATGTTTTATGACCAATACTGAACTAATCTTCACTATTGTAGTCTTAGCATCAAAGCTGCTCTTCTGCCTTTTTTTTTTTTTTAATATTAATGCACAGGTAGCTTTATGAACAAACCTCAGCCTGGTGTGCATAATTCATTTTCCAAACTTCACTCTAAAGTTTCAACAGCAGTACAATGTCTTCTCTGCTCTTATTGCTTGTGCCTGCACAAGCACTTTGCAGGTGGCAGAGTGCTGGAACAGGCTGCTCATAGGGGTTGTGGTGTCTTCATCTCTGGAGACATTCAAAACCCATTTGGAAGTGTTCCTATGTGATGATCTTGCTCTAGCAGGGGGGGTTAGACTAAGTAATCCTCAGAGGTACCTTCCATCTCTTACCACTCTGTGATTCTATGATACACTATTTGGTAGTAAAACAGATGACAGCACAAAATTAAAGAAATACTACCAAAACAGATGAGATGTCTACAAGTCAAAGAGAAAAGTTTCCCTGTAACATTATTTTGCTAAGTTTGTAATGCATGGTGAAGTGGAAATGTATGTGAATGTAGGAGTTATGTACTGTAGGATAAGTCCATGGACACAACAGCAGTTTTCCTGCTGAAAAACTGCCTCGAACAAAACATGGCGTTCTGCCTGCTTAGAAGGAGATTATGATTATACAACACAAAAAACACACAAAAAAATGAAGATATTTGGGTTGTTATTCCAGGTTTTTTTTAAAGGCATAAATGACTGCATACATGTGAACATCAGGGCTGTGTGGCTGTATCTAGGGAAATAAATGAGCATATATTCACTATGTTTATTTTAGGCATGCCAGTGAGATAGATGTGATAAAACTTTCATTTTCATATACATCAGATGGGGGTTTTTTTTCTGCATTTCTGTAACTAATACAGTTGCCTTCATATTAACAACTGAAATTAGCATCACAGAATAGTTTGGGTTGGAAAGGAACTTAATATGGGTTCCAACCACTCTGTCAAGGGTAGGGATAGCTTTCATTAGACCAGTTTGCTCAAAGCCTCAACCAACCTGGCCTTGAACGCTTCCAGGAAGTGGGTATCCACAACTTCTCACCTTGGTCAGAGTAAAGAGCTTCTTCCTTACGTTTCAGGTGCAGGACCTTGAACTTGGCCTCATTGAACTACACCAGTCTGCCTCTCAAGCCTGGCCAGGTTCCTTTTGAATGATATCCAGTTCCTCCAGCATGTTGATTGCACCACACAGCTTGATAACATCTGAAAATATGAGTGTGTATTAACTACAACACATTGTTCTTTTTAGTAGTTTCTTTTGTATTGCTATGTTTTAGGCCATTTTATTTGATATCCAGTCCCACGTTGGATTTGAATTGATCTTTCAGTGGAAGCTGATTCGCATTGATATTTTTTTCCCCTCTGAGCAACTGTGCTTTTCATTAGTTAGTTACTTTTTTTCTTGTTTTTATTTCTTTCCACAGCTTCAGAAACAAAGATGGTTTGCAGAATTCTGTAAAGGGAATTAAAATTTAGATTTACTTACTATTACTGCTGCTCTTGAGGATATGCTGTGATGAACTCATCAGCATGAGATGATAGGAAAGATGCCTGGGGATCTGATAAAACTTATTCTATTAGAATGTCCCACAGGTGAAAGGGAGAATGGAACTGGAAGTGCAAGAAAATATTTTCTGTGCACACACAAGTGTATCAATAATGAATAAATATGGAAAAAGTGATGTTTTAAGCAGATAATGATGATCATATAATGATTATATAATGATGATATTTCTTTTTATGTATTTATATGATAAATAAGTAGATAGATAATTTAAATGTACATTTATTCATAGAAGCTTCTAAGACCAGTAAAAGGAGTTTAAAGTCATCCCCTCATAATATATTTTATAAGTTTCTGTGGTGGGGCCTCTTTTTGCAACAGGGGACCAGGACCACCTTGTAAGACTCAGTCCAGTAACTCAGAGGCAGGACTGAAATTTTTCATGAAAAAAGTCCTAGGTACTTTTGCTGTTTGAAGGACCATGTCTTAAAATGACAGGAAAAAAAACAACAACCACAAAACAAAACAAAACAACCACAGCAAAACAAACCCAAACAAAACCAAAAGCAAACCCCAACTAACAAAACCAAACCAAACAAACACCAAAGCAAAAACAAAATAAAATCCAAACCAACCAACCAAACCAAACCCCCCCCTCAACAAACAAGCAAACAAATTGTTGCTATTTCAGTAGTAAAATGTGTAGTGGTTTACATTTATACCTACTTTTGTATCTCTGAATTACATAAACCAATGTGAAAGACATGCCCACCTCGTCGTTCTTTTTCTCTTCAACAAATCTCACCTATAGAATAAATTCCCTAATGAATCTTCAGATTGTGAACCCCAAAATGCCTGTTGCAAACCCCCAAACTCCAAATTACAGAATTAGGAAAGATTCTGGGAAAAAGAAACACAAACAAACCAAACCAATAAATGGAATATAATATCTCTGCCAGTTAAGGAGTTGTTATGAAGAAATTTAGGAAACATCCAGTGACTCACAGTGGCTGAAAGCTCAGGGCATATGGGCCACTTATTTCATAATTTCTCTCCCTGATTTTTTAATCCCTGTCTCTTTTAGAGATGTTCTCTGAATCTTAGAAAAGTATGCATGGATTTGAAGATAATCTTTTTATTTAAAAAAATCTTTTTATTAAAAAATCTTTTTAATGAACACAGCCAATAAGAAAACAAAAAAAAGAAAAAGTGAATACAAGAAGCAATAATACACTGGGAATCAAATTAATTAAAATGATGAAGCCATAACCCTTTAATCACAAACACTCGTCTGAGCTTTATTTACTAAATAGAACATACAGGCTAATTTAAAGTATGATGTGAAACCCAAAAACCAAAGCCACACATCTTAGAACAAGTCTATCTGGAACTGGCAAAACTGAGTCTGGATCATCCCACAAACCAGGACTTTTACAGAAAGGTGGTCTCTTATTCTCTCACCTTTATTTAGATAATTCTTTAGCAAATGGTGGCCTTCATGTTTGGAGAGAAACACATTGTCTGTAAGGTTCATGTAAGGTACCTCCTTGTAGACTGAGCTGTCTATTAATCCTTACATAAGATTTCAGGAGGTAAGTAGAATGTAGCACATCTGATTTCTAAGATGCTCTTTTACTTATTATTCATAGTATTGTAAATAAAAAATAGAGAAATAAAATTAAATTCTAACAAATACATGGTTGTATTAATATGGCAGGGAGTTGTGGACAGTATTTTGTTTTTCTCAGCAGGTCTTATTTAGTGCCTTGGCTGATTGTCAGGCCAACTGCTGCTGTTGAGTTTGAAGTACTGAGAAAGCAAATAAATCTCTGCCTGTCAAGAACATTGCCAGAGACAGTCTGTAGATAAAGTCCAAGCATCTTTAAAAACATTAAAAACATTTTAATGGGTTTTTTGTTGGTTTGCCTTTTAGTTTTGTTTTGGTTTTTTTTATGATTTTGCAGCTTTCCATTTCAGTGTCCTTACAGTTTTCCACCATACTTTTAAAGTTGTGAGTGCCAGAGGTGTGTGCTCATTTCTACTACTGGACTAATCACAGCTGTCATCACACTTCCACTGCTATCATCCCTGATCAGACATGCAAAGGACCTTCTTTATCCTCTCTGCTGCTCCTTTGCGATACAATTTGCAATATGATTGAGTTAAATGTGATTACATCCAATTTATGCACTATTGTAAATAGTTTAGACTTGCATTTGCTCCTAGGCCATAGATAGTTTAGAAACTAAACTACAGCAAAATGAAGCACTGATCCCTGCAGTGCTATGATATACTATACTGACATATATGTATATTCATATTCTGTTTTAATACATATACAGTGTAAAGTATTAGTTAAAAAATACAATATTGTATCATCTTAATAAATTAAATCCTTTATAAAAACCTAAACTCATCACTTTGTCGGTTCTCACACTCATCAGCAAAATTCACAATATGCAGGGACAATGATATTTCTTTAACTACCTGTACTCTCTGTTTTAAACAACATTCCTTTCCTATATTTGTCCTTCTTGTTTCTTAAACTTTATGCAGTATAAGAAAAGGTAACAAGGGAGTGAAATCTTAAGAAAACCTGTGCTTGGATCTAAGTTTTGAAGATACTAAAAGATAGTAAAAATGTAAAGCAGCAAACTTTGTTTGATTACATGATGGTATTTAGATAAATTAAGATTTGTTGCTAAGAATATCAGAAAGATCTTAGAAAATTGTGACCATCCAGGAAAGTAGCAACCTCAATGCAGTGTAAATTAACTTAAACTGATTAATAAATGCCATATTCATGTTTGTTAATATTCATTAACTACCTAATTATAAAAGGATAAAATTAATTTGGAAAAAGAACAGAAGAGGTGGAAAGAATGAGAAAACAACCAGGCAAAGAAAGAATTGAACTGACTAAACCTTCTCAGCCCTTGAAGAAAAATGGGTTAATGTATTGATCTATAAAATCCAACAAAGCATTCAGGAGATAATCATTGTTCAGGATTGTTCATTAATTCTTTCCATGCAAGAACTAAATCTGGTAAGGTCTGAAGGTGAAATGTGTGGGGAAAAAAATCAAAACAACAAGCAATAACGGAGTTCTTGCACCAAGGGTATTTTAATCTGTGGAACTCATCCCTGGAATGCTTGGGGAGCAGAAAAGTCTCACGGTTTTGGAAAGCAACTGGACGAGCTCTTGGATCAAAAGTCCCTGAAAGAGTGACTTTGCTTTAGAAAATCCTGGCAAATCTGACACTGACAGTTTGGAGAGCACTGTGAGTAAGCACCACACAGATTACTGTTTTCACTATATGCATTTATAGAGAGGATGTTAGAGGAACTTTTCTGATCCTGAGTACCTGTTCATAGATACTTAACATGGAAATATCTGCTCCATATCTTCACTATAATCTGTCTTTTAGCAGTGATGACAGAACAGCCTGCAATTTGTGTTTCTTCTGTTTCATGTACCCATTCTCTGCAGTTCTCACCCAAACTGTTAACATAACCATTGCTGCTGTCAATGGTGAAGGGAATGAAACAAGTGCTCCTCACACATGGAACTCTGACTAGACCAAGACAATGAATTTACTAAAAATTATTTCTAATGTTTAATAGCTCAAATCTTATGTTTTTTTCTTTGTTTTTTTTTTCCCCACTTCTGACTAGTAAATGATTGCTAAACTAAATAAGTTAGTTCTAGACTTATTTTCCCTTAGCTGCATTTCCATACACTTAAGGAGGGCATTTTAATTTTGCATTGTTGAAAATTAAATTATAAATCTTCATGGGAAAATGTTTTGTATCATTTTCCTGAATGTAAAACCAGGATTCACTGAAGCCTGTGTGATATAAATCATTCCACATTTCGATTTGCAATGCCATTTTTTATTTAGATCATTGTAATCTAATTAAAAGTGAAACAAATCCCACAAACAAATGTCAAACCTAAACTTTTGTTGTCATTCACAAACATGGGGAAAATATTTAAAAAAAAATATTATTTTCCTTGCTTTGCATATTCTTTCTTTGTGTAAAGGAGAATGTTCTTCTCCTTAGTCTTTTGAGTGCTCACTGTGTAACCTGCAAAACCTGAAAAACAAATGTGATCTTCTACAGCAGTCTTGATTCCCTTTGCTTTCATAGCACTCTCTGAATGTTCCAGTGCATGCACCCACTTTCATACTTTGTAGACAGAATACCACTATGGTAGAGGTTAAAAGGGACCTCTGAAGATCATCTAGTCTAACACCCCCTCTAAAGCAGGTTTGACTAGATCAGGTTGTCCAGGATTGCATCCAGGACTGTTTTGAAAGTCTCCAGAGATGAAGACTTTACAATCTCTCTGGGCAGCTTGGTTTAGTGCTCCAGCGCCCTTGAAGTAAAGAACTTTTTCTTTAAGTTCAAGTGAAACCTCCTGTGTTCTACTTTGAGCCCATTGCCCCTTGTCCTATCACTGAGCTCCACTTAAAAGAGACTAACCCATTCTTCTTGACACTAGCTGTTTAAATATTTATAAGCATTGATAAGATCCCCTCTCATTCTGCTCTTCTCTGGGTGAAACAGGCATGGGTCTCAGCATCTCCTCTTAAGAAAGCTGTTCCAGCCTCCTCCTCATCTTTGTAGCCCTAGGCTGGGGGTAGATATGTGTCTCTCTTGAACTGGGGAGCCCAGAATTGGACACAATATGGCAGCTGTGGCCTCACTAGAGTAAACTAGAAGGGATAAGAACTACCCTTGCCCCACTTTTCACACCCTTCTTAATGCATTCCAGGATACCATTGGTCTTGTTGGTCACAAGAGCACATTGCTGGCTCATGGTGAACCTGACATCTGCCAGGACACCCAGGTCCTTCTCTAGACCTGGGAGGGATCTAGAGGAAAATGAAAGTAATATATTTATCACTTGTTCTGGTGAAGATACCATGCATATAGAGAAAACAGAGGATGGAGCAGCAGCACAAAAAAAGTGAAACCAGAGAAGGCCAGTGCTCTCCATAGACACAAAGAGCTGTCTGTTCACAACATTTGGCTGGGATGATTGTTGCTGCTCTTGACTCTCAAATACTGCTGACAGCAATTATATTAAGGTTAATCTACCTGCATCAGGTAATAGAATTCAGAAATAGAATAATTCAAGTTTTCTGATTAATTCTAAGAAATGAGAGAAATGTGTAGTTTAACCAATGATTTCAAGCAGCAGGTACAGGCAAAAAGAAGAAAAGTTATCTCTAAGTAATTCTCTATACAAGCATCAGTATCTAGACTTCAAAGCAGTCTCCCTCTAGATTGGGTATAGTTTAGGTTCTGAAATACAGTCTGACCTTCTCCACTTAGACCCATGACATTCTTGCTAGATCATCACCTTCACAATGTTAAACTATTTGCTTCACTAATTTCTTGACAAATTACTACTACCATTAATGTGTGGGTGAAACAATGGAAACTAGCAAACACAACATATTATAGTTTTGATTTCCAGACTCTCCATTTTCCACTATCTCCACCACTTTTCTGAGGAAAGCAGATTTTCTTTAATCCTATTGGCAAGAGTCTGAGCTCTCCAAGGACATTTTGTCAGCTGTCCAAATTTAATTTGTATCTAAGATAACCCAGCTAGCTGGAAAGTAGTTTTTCCTAGTTTCCTATAAATAGCAAAGGAAGCATATTACTTTTACATTTTCATAAGACTATTAAATACAGTCTCACTGAGATTGCCATGGGAAAGAAAAAAGAAGGTTGCTTTGGGTGCAAAGGAGTTTTTGACAAATTCAAAGGAGAAAAAAAATGATATACTAAAGATACATGTGTCCATTTGTTCTTTCAGAAAAAATTCTTGATAATTTCTGCTTTCATGGTGTTGCACAGCTTTAGGTCCTATGATAGAATGGAACACTGCAGTAGACAACCGGAGGCCCTGAATGCAGTTGCCTAAAAAAAAAAAAAAAAAAAAAAAAAAAAAAAAAAAAAAAAAAGAATTGTAGACATACAGAAAAGAAAAATCTGATGTAGTTCCATCATAAAATAAGTAATTCATGGTCGTATTCTTGTCCAAGACCCTGCAGAAGCAGATTGTTTCTAGAAATTGATTACTAACTACTTTCTCCAGTCTTGAAATCATGGCTAACTGGTTGTCTTGCCAACATGTGTTTGATTTAAGACTCAGAAAGTAAATTAGCCAAAACCCAACAGACCATAGGCCTCAAAGGAAGTGTTTTTACCACACTATCATCACAGTCAAACATATAATACAAGTGGTGTTTTTTAGCCTGAAAAATAAAAATAAGAATGGAAATTTCATGTCCTTGCTCCCCAGCCACTGAGAAATGCTTTTATGTCTTGACAGAAATACAGATGGTGTAATATTTAAATATGAATAAATATAATTTGTGCACAAAGATACATAAGCATACATATACAATGTACGGTATACATAATGTGAAAATATAAAACTGTCTATTTCTGGTCAAATGAGGAAGCTTATTCATTTACAGTAAAGACTGCCATTCATCTAGCTGATGTTGATGGCTATGTGTGATGATTATATGGGTTATATTATTGCATGTTATATAAGATAAACCCATAATGCTGACTGAAAGAAATAAAGACCTGAGGAAGAAGATTCAATCAGAACTTCATTGTCAATATTAGAAAAAAAAAAGGTAAATATCCTACATATATTACAGTGCTTTAGGAGCACTGATTAGAGTAGAAAATCTGGGCTCCTAAAATTTACAGTTTGGCTTGTCAGGGGAGCTCTAAGTGGAACAAAATGCTGAGAGCAGTGAGAACACTTTAATCTCCCAGGCATAACTTTGTTTAAAAGTTACCTCTTCTGGAATACTTGTTTTCCCGTTTACCTCAAACTGGGGAAAAAAAAAAAAAAAAAAAAAAAAAAGAAGGCATTGAATTTCTGTTCCCATTTGGAATCCAAATACTTTTTAAAAAAAAGCTAAAGGCCTCTCACAAGAATGAGAATTTCCATCCAGATATTATAAAGATGTCACTGTCAAAGCTTTTTTGGTGACAGACCAATTATTTATAATTAGCAAAATCTCTTGATGTTACCATTGATGCTATTTAACATGGTTTTGTTTGTCTGGCAGTCTCCAGGGACTCCCAGTCTTCAACTGTAAGTTTTCCTCTTTTTCATGCTGCTTTAACTGCAGGTTCTCTTTCCAATTTTCTGGAACCTTTTGTATCAATTTTTATTCCACCATTGTGTTTGCAAAAAGCCTTTTGATGTAGTTTTGGACAGTATAAAAATGTTGCTGTCTGAAAGAAAATTGCATTTCCACATACAATTTTAAAAGATTCTCTTGCTTTTAAGAGATACTCCAAAGGTAAAATATTGGAAGACCATGGCATCCTTTTGTACAAGGCTGTCGGTGATTTCTGTGGATTAATAAACACAAAATTAAAATGGAGGAACAGCCAAAATGGCAGCAGCTCTTTATATAGGTGTAAATAAGCTCTTTATTTTTCACAAATAAACTCAAAGCTACCTGAAAGGACATATGAAAGGGGAACATTATCATTATTATACTGTGGAAGGTTATCTCATCAAAGGAATATATACTTGATCTACTATAGGATGGTAAATTTAAATCTTTTTAGACATCTAATACCTAACTCTCTCCACATTCCCTTAGGATAAAAGGAGACACCTCAAAAGCAGAGGATGAATAAGGCACACACATTATCAAAACCTGATTTTGAAATAGAAGATGAAATTATTGTAAACCACATGACTCTATCTACAGACAATGTGAAAAGGCCAAAAAATAATGGATGGTAGCCAAGCTGAAAATAGAAAATACAAGATAAATAAGCAAGGAAAGCTAGAGTGAAAGTATCTGAGAAATAGAATCAGAGGGAAGTGATAGAAGAATATCTGTGACAGTTAACAGAAGCATATGTAAAGTTCTGAGATCCAAATAAGCAGTTTCATACTGTAAGTCAAAAACCAAAGTGATGGATTCATCACATGAACAAAGGAGCATGAGAACAATATCAGTTTATGAGCAACATTGCAAACAAAGAAATATGGAAGAAACAGGTTTAAAATAGTGTAGTCAAAACTTGACATGGTAAAGGATTTTAGTGCTGGGTAAAAAGGTGGAAAAAATGCTGTTGATATTTGACTGCAGAGATTTAAATAGGGAATAGAGTCCTATGAAGTAGAACTACAAAAATTATATATATTAAAAAAAAAAGAGGAAATGGTTTACTTACTTCGTTCAGGATGTCAAAAGGAAGATGGGAAGGTTAGAGGAGGAAATAATTCAGAGACAGCATAGACAGTACTACAAAGTAAGCTGCTGTCAGACACATGGAAGCAATGGCATATGTCCCAAGTACAGACTATTCCATCCTGAGCTGATGGTATCTTCCTCTAGCATGAAACTAACTGCATGGACGATTATTTTCTTTCAGCACTGCAGTAACAATGGAATGTAACTCATCACATCAGACTAAATTTTACTCAGTATTTAAAATAACATTAACTGTTCTTTGGCATAAAGTCATGCCTTTCTAACATGTGTTCACAGAAACAAGTGTTGCTTTGAACATCTAATTCTATAAGGTCTATGCATATTTGAGTAACTGCCATCAGCTTGTCAAAAAACTTACTTCTTTTAAGCACTGTGGCCTGGAATGGTGGATTCAGAGCTTCTGTCACAATGAAAAGCTCAGAAGTAGAAACCACAATAGTTGTTGTCAGAGGAAAGAGGATAAAATTCTTTCATGCTGCTTCTCCCATATTTAAGAAGTTATTGATAGCTATGTCTAGGCACTGAAGAGATGTGCTTTGTGTTCAAGAATATGAGGTACAAAGGCAGAAAATGCTGAAAATTTATCTCTAAAAGTCTAGTGGGGAAGAACATTAATTAGGAAGCAGTAGCTCAGAGTCTATGGGACCTCCATCCTCAGAGACACTTGGAATCTGTCTAGCACCAAGCAACTTGCTTTAAGGTGGCCTTGTAGAAGGTCATACCAGTGGTTCTTGCCAGCTAAAACCATTCTGTGGCTACACAACTGTAATTCCTTATTGTAAATATTCTTGTATTATACTGATTTCTTAAAGCACAACACTCTTGAAGAGAAAAATGAATGAGGACGACAAATGCATACCCGAAACAGTTTTAAACTCGTGAGAATAATATTGGTGGCCACAAAGAATGTGGAGGAAGCTCTAAAACCAGACTAAAGCAAAAATGTACACAAGACGTTAGTGCTATATATGTGCCACAGGATATTAGAGATATACTAGTATTGTCTGCAGACAGAAGACAAGCAAAAAATTCTCAGTCTTTTTTCTTGCTTTATAGGATTTCAAGAACAGCAAGATATAAATTATGCCAGTCTCATCTGAGACCAGGATTTCCAGGCCTACGGATAAAGCCTTTCCTTATAACAATCAGTGAAAAAGGTATGGCAGTTATAGCTATTCCCTTTATCCAGGGCTGTATCTGTGACCCTGTGTGCTTGGAAATGAGATTAACCATGCAGAGCAAATCTCAGTACCATTAGGGTGATCTCAGTACAGATTCTACCAAGAAAACACAAACCTCCTCAGACTTCCTTCTCACAGTATCTGAAGAGGCTCTCCTACTCTCAGTGGGGATTTTAAATGCACTTGTGCCATAACCACTTATTTTTATACTCTTTACTACTAACAGTTGCTCCATGGCAAATAGAAGTGAGTAAACAAAATTCTGTTGCAGAGCCTTTTAACAGAGTTTTGAAGGCTTTACCATGTTCCTGTCCTCTTCCCAGAGACCTCAGGTGTCTGTTCACAGGTATTTTACTGAGAGATTTGTTCTACATGTGCATATGATTCTGTGTAAACAGGGCAAGAAACACCAATCTGCTTTGTATAAAGAAGGAAAACACCATCTAGGTAAGCAGCTGAACAAGGCACATGCAACTACTTTGGCTGCCACACCAACTGTGCTGAAACATACCACAGGCTTTGGAAGGGCATGATCAGTTACTCTACACTGGAGAGAAGTTTACTTTCCATTGACTTCTGCTTTTAGGTGTCCCAGTGACCCTGTCAAATCTTTGTTGTAGAGTAATACTAGCACAAGACTTTACTAGAGGAGGAGATTCTGCCTCCTCAGAATGCTTAGTTTCTCTATATACCTGGCTTTAAAACTACGTATGGGAGAGCATAGTCTAACCAAACTGCACAACACAGCTGCTAAATTGTGCTGTTAGTGTGATGAAAATTTAACTGAACTGTTTTTAGCAGTTAATTTTTTTTTTAGGATTTTTATATGTATTATTTATGGATTATTAAACACAACACTAACACTTTAGTTCCCCAGAACATGTTCATTTATAAAAGGCTTTCTTAATATGCAAGCATGAAACAAAACAAAGCAGTGTGACCTATCAGATTTTTCATCTGAAATCCTAATCTGCCATTCTGTCTGGAGAAGAGAAGATTGAGAAGGGTTTTAATAAATGTTTGTATCTGAGGGCTGGGTGTCAAGAGGGAGAGGACAGGCTCTGCACAGTTGCACCCTGGACACGGGGTAATGAATATAGACTACAGCACAGGAGGTTCCATCTCAACATGAGGAGAAACTTCTTCACTGTGAGGGTCACAGAGCACTGGAACAGGCTCCCAGAGAGGTTGTGGAGTCTCCTTCTCTGCATTCCTGTGAGACCTGCACTAGATTCTGTGGTCCTGCTCTGGCTGGGGGGTTAGACTCGATGATCTCTGGAGGTTCCTTCCAACCCTAACCTCCTGTGATCCTGTGATTTTTGTTCACAACATACAGATGTGTGAATGTCATAAATTCAGGAATTTTGGACGTGTTAGAGGAAGATTTTCTGCCAGACTGAATTCCCCAACTGGAGCATGGTTTTATATTATGAAAAATGATGGCATATTTCAGTAGAAAATGTTACACTGACATAAAAATACAGACATTATTTTATCTGATTGTACTTCCTATGAATCTTTATAACACTGTATTTGAAGGACTATGTCATGTTACATAGGACATGGGAACTTAAGCAACATTTACATACGAGGTAGAGATTCAACTATGTAAAGCCATATTTATGAACTTTCACATGCTGGTAAAATTTTATGTATGCATGTACACA
Organism: Indicator indicator; assembly: GCF_027791375.1. Classification (NCBI taxonomy): domain Eukaryota; kingdom Metazoa; phylum Chordata; class Aves; order Piciformes; family Indicatoridae; genus Indicator; species Indicator indicator. The sequence goes on from NC_072053.1 coordinate 80,146,438, forward strand.
CAATTGCATTCCTGCACTTATTTCCTTAAATCCTATTGTTAGCTCCTGCTTAGTTTTTCTTCCCATGTGTGAAATTACATTAATTAAAAGCTAAGTAAAATAATAAAAAAAAAAAAATTAACACATCTACTGTTATTTCAGATCTTGCCTCTGGTTCATCCCAGTAGCTCTGCCAATGCTTTGGCAAGGCAATTAATATTTCAGTAGAATGCAATGCTTTTGGCTCTTCACACACCAATATTTGTCTTACATATAAATTTTCACAAGTTTCAAAAGAAAGACAGCAATGATATGAAAAGGGGAAAAAATGTTTAATATTGATTTAAGACATCTGTTCTCAAGATCCTCACACTATTTCTATTTTTACAAGAAAATAGAGAATTCTCTTTGGCTGTCTTTACTCAGTTTATTTTTTTTTTTCCTGAGGGATGTAGAATATCTTTATTTCTATTATTACAGGAAAAAAAAATAAAAGTGAGAGCAAGTTTTTTTAAAAAATACTAAACAAATTAATCTAAAATACTTTTCAACTGCTGTGGACAGTCTTTATCCTAACAACAGAATTACTGAGAATTTTCAGATTGGTGATGTTTTGCTAACGTTTACTCTGAAAGGACACTGATGGTCATGATACCTAAACAGAACTTGTGTGGAGGGGTGTAATTCTGACATAATTTGAATTTAAAGTGGAAGACTGGGCAGAGTGTCAAGGAAAGATGTCTCTTAGCTCAAAAGTGTAATAATACTTCTAATGCTCTTTAAATCCCTTTTGCTGCCTTTTACATACTTCTTCTTAGATAAGGATATACCTGATTAAGAAATGCTTCCAAGAAAACTGATATAATATCAAAGTGAAACTGAAATGAGAAAAATTACAACTTTTTTTTTTTTCATATGAAGAAATATGGCATATGAGGCAACATTATTCATTACTAAATATAAATTAAAAGACATTTTTCTAGGCTAGATATGTATTTAGCTTTCTACAGCAATATTATAAAACACACAAAAAAGTACAGTATTTTATTTAGCACCACAATACTTATAGGGAATGGAAATTTTTCTCCAGTACTGTGGGTTGTCATAGTTAGCCCACTGATGCAAATAGTTCTTGATTTCCTACCATTTCTGTACATATGTCAGCTGATTTTTTAAAAAAATAATACATTTATTTATAAATTGAAGCAAAATTCTATGTGTTATTTAGAAATTATTTAATCTGATATAACTCTTATAATTGTATTTATGTCCTAAGAGAGGTTGTGCCCACCAGAAGCAGCTGCTCCACTGTGCAGCTATTACTTCCCTTGCATGATCTGCTGGTGATGGAAGTGTCCCCTCACCATCAACAGGACTAAGCCTGTTAGTAATGGTGGCAGAGTCAGAAACATTCATTATAGAGATAAGACCATAGGAGATAAAATATAATAACTGAGTTTTTGTTGTTGAAAGGTCTTCAGGAGGTCTCTGGATTAACCTCCTGCATAGACCACATTTAATTCAGAGCTGCTCTGATGGGTCATGTCTTGGATACTTCCAAGGACAGAGGATTCACAATCTGCCTCAATGCTTAGTTATCCTCTAAATGAATTTATTCTTTTTAGCTTTAGCTGCATTCTGACCAATGATGTTACTTTCCCATATCTCACAGCCCAATCCACTGTGAAGAGTCCATTCCCGTCCCTTTGATCCCCTCCCCACAGGCACTGAGGTGCAGTCAGGCAACTGGAAGATGTCACTGCTCCAGGCTGAACCAGTCTTGGCTCCACAGCCTTTCCTCACAGGGTGAGTGCTTCAGCTTCACAGTCACAGAGCAGTTCCCTGAGCATCTCTGTTTTGTCATCTTCTTTCATTCACTGAGTGCCAAGGAGGGAAAAAATGAAATCATAGAATCAGAGAAGCTTCAAAGCATCCAAGATAATTTAGATAATGATTTTGCTTATGGAGTGATTCTGTTCTCTTTTTCTTCCTTTTATGTTCACTTTCCTAGAATTCCTTTTGACTGACCTTTTGTCAACTTATTTTTTTAAGATATTGTTAAATAATAAATTGAATTATTTTCTGTGACACAAAACGTTGCTGAAGTCTAAAAAAATATAAAAAATATTTATCTAAAGAGTTAAAATTCACACATTACTTCAGATCATGTTTGCAGGGAAATGTGAAGCTTAGGGGTATTTTAGAAAAGAGCCTCCCATACTGAGTATACCTTTCTTTTGCAGTTATATTTGTTTCTTCTATTGAATACTACAAATCCTGAGAGATATCCTTCATAATTGAGAGATATAAGCTTCATAATTTGCCCAAAGAAGAGAATTTTTAGAAGAAGGTCAGACACATAGTTAGTGAAAACTGTTGCTGCTTTCTAAATTTCAGAATGCCAAGGACAGATTATCAATTTGATTCTTATCCAGTGCCCAACAACTGCATGTTAAAGGTTAACTGAAAATTTACTGCTACTCACAGTAGTCTAATGTGTTGTGGAATGTTCCTGAATGACACCAGGGAGAACCTTGTATCAAGCAAATTGTAAGCAGTTTTCTGAGATTTGCATTTAATAAATACAAATATATACAACAAGGTGTGACTCAGATAAATGTACATTTTTGTTGTTGCTGTTGTCATACATACACATAGGATTATAGCTCTATATATACACATTTTAATTGGTGTTTCTAAGACATATTCTTCCACAGCATTAAACATGAAAAGGCTAAGATCATTTGGCAGGGAAGCCAGGTACACCTAGTGGACCTAATAAATAACCTGGAAAGTAAAATAGAAGGCAAGGGTAGGTGATTATTAGCAAAGATTAGAAGCTGAATTATTCTGTTAAAGAGCTTTAATTTGTGAAGTTTAAGAAAGATAATTTGAAAAAAAGACCATTCAGTGAAAATTGAAGGGCTTCTTATAAAAATCTGCAGGTATGTTAGCAATGAAAAAACAGTATTGGGGAACCAAGCATCATCTGTAGAGGCTCTATGATTGCACCTGCACTGTGTAAAGTACAAGTAATTGAGCAGTGCTCCAGCAGGATAGAAAGTAAGATTGGTATTTCCAGCAATCTTCTACTCCACTTCAGACAGAATCTTCTTTTCAACTAGAACCAAAACATAACTCAGTATCATTGCTACTCATGGCGATTGATCTGCCACCAGTAATTTGGAAGAGTAAATTGTTGTGGACCTGATCTAGAGTCTATTGTAGTCAACAGAATTAACTTTAATATCTTTCAGCAAGATCTTTAACAGGCAAATCTAAGTTTTCCACACAAAACTCACTTATCAACTACATGATATGTTCTATCACTTGGAAGGTCTGTATCAGCCATTAAGCACAGTGGGTGATGAGAGGTCACTTAATGTCACTCAGAAAAACAAACAAACAAAAAACACCCAAACAAAACAAACAAAAAAAAAAAAAACCACAAAAAAAAAAAAAAAAAAAACCCAGAGCAGCTATTTCTGCATAACAGACATTTTTTGTCCTGTTAAATCATGCTACTGAAATACAAAAGAGAACTAAAATTCACTAGCTCAGGAAGCATTATCTTGTCTCATAGGATGGTCTGCAGAATTTAGATGGAATATATTTCAAAGCAGACATAATTTTTAATGCAGCATCAGCACTACAAAGTAGGAAAAGACAGGAAATATTCCAAGTAACAAAATTCTATATTGAAAATATCCTTATGCTTGCATAATAAGAAAATCAGGCTCTTAAATTGTTAGGTTAAGAATTTAGTTTTTCTTTTCATTTTTTTTTTTAAGAGCATATATCCTTTATGTCTCAAGAACTTTCAGTTCTCAGCAATGGTTCAAAATCCAGAATTATCTTAATGCTTTGAACAATTTTCTAAACCCCTCTAATGTTTATGCAATGCCAAGTTTCTGGTAGCAGATCACATTTCAGTCCTTTTGACAAAACTTCCATAAAAGAGCTACTGTGTTTGGGAAGACAAACATGTCTGAATAATTTAACAGCTATATATAAACCTATGAAATATTAAAGGGACAATGACAAACTACGGGGAATTTCACACAGATGATGGTTTGACACTCACGCAACATTCAGTTTGGCAACAATAGCAGTGAATGAAGTCACTGCCGATGGATGAATTAAGGCAATAAAAAGAAAGGTGCCATGGTGAACATGGTTAGCAGGTACTGCAGTGTTTCATCTTCCCATCCATGCCTTCCTAAACAAACAGCTCTTTATACCATGATGCCTGTAACAGGAAGTCCTACACAGAATTCTGATTTTTTTCACAGTTTTAGTACTTTTACATTCATTTACATTTTACATTTACATTACCTGGAAACTACAGTCCTGTCAGCCTGACCTCAGTGCCAGACAAGACTATGGAGCAGATCACCTTGAGGGCAATCACAGCACACCTGCAGGATGGCCAAGGGATCAGGCACAGCCAGCACAGACTTAGGAGGGGCAGGTCCTGCCTGACCAACCTGATCTCCTTCTATGACCAGGTGACCACCTAGTGGATGTGGGGCAGGCTGTGGATGTAGTCTACCTGGACTTCAGCAAGGCCTTTGACACCATCCCCCACAGCAAACTCCTGGCCAAGCTGTCAGCCTGTGGCTTGGACAGCAGCACTCTGCGCTGGGTTAGGAACTGGCTGGAGGGCCAGGCCCAGAGAGTGGTGGTGAATGATGCCACTGCCAGCTGGCAGCCTGTCACTAGTGGTGTCCCCCAGGGATCAGTGCTGGGCCCCATCCTGTTCAATATCTTTATTGATGATCTGGATGAGGGGATTGAGTCCATCATCAGTAAGTTTGCAGATGACACCAAGTTGGGAGCAGGTGTTGGACGGTTGGAGGGCTCTGCAGAGGGACCTTGACAGGCTGGATACATAGCCTGAGTCCAACAGGAGTCCAGCATTTAGCAAGTCCAAGTGCTGGGTGCTGCACTTTGCCCACAACAACCCCAAGCAGTGCTACAGGCTGGGGACAGAGTGGCTGGAGAGCAGCCAGGCAGAAAGGGACCTGGGGATACTGGTTGACAGTAGGCTGAACATGAGCCAGCAGTGTGCCCAGGTGGCCAAGAAGGCCAATGGCATCCTGGCTTGCATCAGGAATAGTGTGGCCAGCAGGAGCAGGGAATTCATTCTGCCCTGTACTCAGCACTGGTTAGGCCACACCTTGAGTCCTGTGTCCAGTTCTGGGCTCCTCAATTTAAGAAGGATATTGAAATACTTGAACGTGTCCAGAGAAGGACAAAAAGGCTGGGGAGGGGTCTGGAGCACAGCCCTGTAAGGAGAGGCTGAGGAAGCTGGGGGTGTTTAGCCTGGAGAAGAGGAGGTTCAGGGGAGACCTCATTGCTCTCTACAACTCCCTGAAGGGAGGTTGTAGGCAGGTGGGGGTTGATCTCTTCTCCCAGGCAACCAGCACCAGAACAAGAGGACACAGTCTCAAGCTGTGCCAGGGGAAGTTTAGGCTCAAGGTGAGGAGAAAGTTCTTCACAGAAAGAGTGATCTGCCATTGGAATGTGCTGCCCAGGGTGGTGGAGTCACCATCCCTGAAGATGTTCAAAAAAGAATTGGATGTGGCACTTGAAGCCATGGTTTAGTCAGTCATGTTGTGCTGGGTAATAGGTTGGACTTGATGATCTCTGAGGTCTTTTCCAACCTTGTTGATTCTATGATTCTGTGATTGTACGATAACAGCAAATTCAGTTAAAAAAAGTGTAAGTCGCAAAAAAATAAACTTGCCTTTGTGAGCTGACATGGAGGAAAATTAGAAAGTTTCTCCCCATTCCTCTGAAACCACAATTCTGACTCTATAAATAGCAAGAAAATTAAGAAGAGAAAAAATCATTCCCCTTCCCTTCCCTTTCTCTCCCATGTATATGGTATAGACCACTCCTCTGTAGTTAAACCATCTGCTAAATGATCCACAGTGCTACACGCCAGTTTACAGAAGTGGAATTACTTACACCATAAAATACAGAATCACACAATCACAGCATAATTGAAGGTTGTGGACACTACTGGAGATCATCTAGTCCATCCTCCCCCGCTCAAAGGAGGGTGTCCCTCAAGGATCCTTTCTGAGACCAAAGGTATTTAATATCTTCAACAGTGACACAAACAATGGGATTGAGTGCACTCTCAGGTAGTCTATAGGTGCCACCAAGCTGACCGGTGTTGCCAAAATGCTTGAGGGACAGGATGCCATCCAGAGGGACCTTGACAGGATGGATGAGGATAGTGTGAACCTCATGGAAGTTCAAAAAGGCTGAGTACAAGGTCCTGTACCTGAGCTGGGGCAATCCTCAATATGAGTACAGACTAGGGGATGAATGGATTGAGAGCAACCCTACAAAGATGACTTGGGGACACTAGTAAGTGACAAATTTATGTGAGACAGCAACGTTGCCTGCAGCCTAGAGAGTACATTGTATTGTAGGCTGCATTAAAAATACTGTAGCCAGCATGTCAAGGGAGATGATCCTTCCACTCTGCCTGTCTTTCATGAGACCCTATCTATAGCACCATGCACAGCTCCAGTATTCCCAGCACATGAAAGAGGAGACTCTGAGGAGACCTTGTTGTAGCCCTTTCAATTCTTAGAATCTTTCTTACTGCAGACTTTTTCTCTGGTCTTAGTAGTCTGGGATTCCTGAGGAATGTTCACACTAGTAAAGAACAAGATGAAGACTTCTGTTCCTTTAACCAACAGGGATCCATAACCATTCAGCAGAAGACTCACATTTTCCCCAGATTCACCACTGATTTTTGGTGTTCTTAAATACTCTCTTCTCTTTTTTCCCTTCATATCCCAAGGCTTCCCCCAACTTATAAATCCCTATTTAATTTTTTCTTTTTCACCATAATATTGACATTTCAGATTCTTTTCCAAGTTGGGAACCATATTTAGAGGCAGAGCAACAGCTAAGTCTCTCTTCATCATTGTAATACTTACTGCATAACAACTGGATTTTTAGGTCTCACACTTCAAAGATCTGCCCTAGGCAGTCTTGGAGCATTTTTCTTCTCAAACTTGGAAGAGGAAAGAAATATGCATTTTTGTTAATTATAGCAGTAACTTTGCTTTACTCCTGTTGTACTTACATCACACTTTGTGTACCTCTGGGGTAATTCACTGTGCAGGACACTTCCTTGATATCGCTGAGTCAATGTGGCTGCTTGTTCCTGAATGTTTAACAGGTTATTTATCTGCTTCTCTCTTTCTTTTTTCCTTTAACCTCCAAAACTGGGTGAGAAATATGTCCTCATAGTCATCTGGGCTCATAAAGACTTAAAGCCAGAATGGCAAGTTGTAGTTTAAGAGGATATTTCATGTAGGGGGGGTTGTTTGGTTTTTTTTTTTTTTTTGGTTGGTTAGTTTCTTTGTTGTTGTTTCTGTTTGTTTGGCTGGGTTTTTTTGGGTTTTTTTGGTTTTTTTTTTTTTTTGTGGGGGGAGGGCGGGGGGGCTTGAGTTTTTATTTCCCTTGAAGATTTTTCAAAGAGTAATAATTCACTGCACTAGAGATGAAGCAGACACTGCAAAATTAAAAAAAAAAATATTTTCTGTCTTCTATCCTGTCAAAATAGTGACTTCTGAGTGAGAAGGTCTCTTTGCTGTTAAATCCCAGGGAAAAAAAGGTGTAAAAATCACAGACAGAATATTTCAGTAATGCTTTGAGCTTCTGAGTTTCCCACTGGAAATGTACCTGAGGTTGAACCGAACCATAAATGGAATATGTTGTGGGCACATCGTTCCCTGCTTTATCCTAACAACTGTTCATTAATCTTTTGTGATTTGACCTCCTAGGAAGGTTGCAACATAGAACTCTGTCTTACAAATTCTCTTTTTTTAGTGAGGTACTGCCATTTTATCAGAACCTAGGCAATAGCTGTTTGATTTCACCACCAACTTTTAAAACAAAGAAGATTTGTAAAACAGGGGTGGTGAACTCCCTGAATTCATGTGCAAATTTTAAAATGAAAGCAAACTCATTTTGAAAACTGTAGGATTTATCCTCAAGCTTCCAAATTACTTTTGCCTTAATGAAGGCATAAATAACCTAAAAAAACAACCAACCAACCAAAAAAACCCACAAACAAACAAAAACTTAGTAAGAAAAGCTTTAAAGTAGGGACAAAAAAAGTAAAATAAAGAAATGGCTCATGGACTGGGAAATTTTAGCTCTAGAAAGAAACAGAGGATCAGAAATCTGTTTGCTAAAAGATATTAACTCATGTCTGAATATATTTGAAGTACATATTTTGAGTGGGGTGAAATATTTCCTTGTCAAAAGACATTTGGTTTTATAATTTGCAGTGGTGTATGTGGTATGAAAGCATATCATATATTTATAAGAAAAAAAGATGCCAGTGAGGAAGGCCAGACAAGGGCATTAGCTTGAACCAGAAGATTGCCTAATATATGTTGCCAATGAGAAGACAGAAAAGTAATGTTCATTATTACTATGACTGTTCTTCAGTAGTTGCATGATGAGATCATTTTTCTAGCAGAGCTTGGCTGGGCACACAACTAATAATCATGTGCAGATAATTATCTTCTTTTTCTTTTTTAACTTTTCCTAATTAATCTTATGGGTGTCATGCGGTTTTTAAGCCCAAAGCATCTAGCTGAGGCAACCCCTTAGGAAGCCAAATCCAGATTCTGCCTGGAGGTAATAAAACTAGAAGAAAATCAAGTCGTCATAGACACAAACACACAAAAAAAATTTTCAGTGTTACAATGGAACCAGTTTTGTTCCAGACTGATTTTATGTATATTCTGTCATAAGAATACACGATCTAAGATTAGTGCAACATCCTCTGGGCCCTGCCTCAGTTTTCCCTGCTTTCTCCATCATGAGATTTTTTATAATTTATAATCTTCCTTGAATATATATATGTATATATATATATTTATATATTTTATATATATATATATATTTATATATATAAAGCTGATACCACTCCAAGTCTCACTTGTATTTCAAATAAGCAAGTTATCGTAGTCAATCATGAAAAACAAAATTTACTAGGACTGAATAAATGAAAACTATTTACAACTTGATGGACTAAATACTTATTTTTCATCAAATGATTTATACAAAAGGCCCACTTTTTCTTCAGTGCCTCTCAAGGACATCTTTTTCTTTTTTTCCTAAATTGCTTTACTAAATTAGGAATTTAGCTCAAGTTCTGGATGAAAAATACACATCCTATATGTAAATGTTCCATTTATTGTTGTATGGATATTGTTAGCATAAGCCTGAACTACTATCTTGGCTAGTAAAATACAAGCAGCTTTTCTGTCTCATTTATTTTTGGCACAGATGATGGCTCATTTTGTTTAGATGCTAAAGAATTAGATAAGTCCTTAGATGAATTAGATAAGTCCTGTAACACTGATGAAATTTCATCATCCAAAACTTCAAGCTGGTCGTCTTAGCCTGAAGATTGAAACAGGTCTACCCTGAGGCATAAAACCCATGATTTAAAGTCTTGTTTTAAATCTAAGCAAGTAATCCCCCCTGAACAGGAAAAAAAAAACAAAACCAAAAACACCAAAACAAAACAACAATAACAACAAGAAAGAAAGAAAGAAAGAAAGAAAGAAAGAAAGAAAGAAAGAAAGAAAGAAAGAAAGAAAGAAAGAAAGAAAGAAAGAAAGAAAGAAAGAAAGAAAGAAAGAAAGAAAGAAAGAAAGAAAGAAAAAGAAAGAAAAAAGAAAGAAAGAAAGAAAGAAAGAAAGAAAGAAAGAAAGAAAGAAAGAAAGAAAGAAAGAAAGAAAGAGAAAGAAAGAAAGAAAGAAAGAAAGAAAGAAAGAAAGAAAGAAAGAAAGAAAGAAAGAAAGAAAGAAAGAAAGAAAGAAAGAAAGAAAGAAAGAAAGAAAGAAAGAAAGAAAGAAAGAAAAAGAAAGAAAGAAAGAAAGAAAGAAAGAAAGAAAGAAAGAAAGAAAGAAAGAAAGAAAGAAAGAAAGAAAGAAAGAAAGGAAGAAGGAAAGAAAGAAAGGAAGAAAGGAAGAAAGAAAGAAAGAAAGAAAGAAAGAAAGAAAGAAAGAAAGAAAGAAAGAAAGAAAGAAAGAAAGAGAAAGAGAAAGAAAGAAAGAAAGAAAAAGAAAGGAAGAAAGGAAGAAAGAAAGAAAGGAAGGAAGAAAGAAAGAAAGAAAGAAAGAAAGAAAGAAAGAAAGAAAGAAAGAAAGAAAGAAAGAAAGAAAGAAAGAAAGAAAGAAAGAAAGAAAGAAAAGAAAGAAAGAAAGAAAGAAAGAAAGAAAGAAAGAAAGAAAGAAAGAAAGAAAGAAAGAAAGAAAGAAAGAAAGAAAGAAAGAAAGAAAGAAAGAAAGAAAGAAAGAAAGAAAGAAAGAAAGAAAGAAAGAAAGAAAGAAAGAAAGAAAGAAAGAAAGAAAGAAAGAAAGAAAGGAAGAAGGAAAGAAAGAAAGGAAGAAAGGAAGAAAGGAAGAAAGAAAGAAAGAAAGAAAGAAAGAAAGAAAGAAAGAAAGAAAGAAAGAAAGAAAGAAAGAAAAAGAAAGAAAGAAAGGAAGGAAGGAAGGAAGGAAGGAAGGAAGGAAGGAAGGAAGGAAGGAAGGAAGGAAGGAAGGAAGGAAGGAAGGAAGGAAGGAAGGAAGGAAGGAAGGAAGGAAGGAAGGAAGGAAGGAAGGAAGGAAGGAAGGAAGGAAGGAAGGAAGGAAGGAAGGAAGGAAGGAAGGAAGGAAGGAAGGAAGGAAGGAAGGAAGGAAATAATAGGGGAAAAATATTAAAATTGAATTCTGATGTATACTAAATAATTTGTTTTGCTAAAATAATTGATACCAAAATTCTTAAATTCATCTTTTCATTGCTTCTTGAGGACCATATTACATAGAAGTTCAAATTAGGATGGCTGTATATAACGTGCTTTAGGAAAGAAATGTACAGAAAATTAGCTTTTGAGTAAGTAAACATGAACCTAGGCCTGAAAAAGAGCTGATTTTTTCTGTGATACAAATTAAGTCCTTCTAAAGTCACTTCCAAGGTCTTCAAGCTGATTCATATATGCACAGGATCCTACTAAAAGGTGTAAAGAGAATACTAAGCAGCTTATGCTCCAAGTATTTTGGATCCTTTCTAACAGTAACCTCTCCACTCCTGAACATTTGGTCCAGGAACAGTAAAAATCAACATCTTTGATCTGCTTGCCCTTGCTGTTCCTATTTTCTCCTGGTCTTTCTTCTCTGTAGTATTCTACTGCCTCTGACAGCCATGCATACAGGCAGCAGAAAGTGCTTGTACTAACAAGACAGCTGCAGGAATGACAGTATTACATTGTAAACTGAATTAATAATTTTAATTTATAATTTTCTGCTTTCTGTATTAATATCTCCTAATTTTGCAGGTGTTTGTTTTTTTTTTTCTCTCAGAAAATAAATTCAAAGAGCATAATGGGATCCTGTTTAAAAGATTGATTGGGGAACCTGTCTTTGCTTCCTGCCTCTTTGTAGATCGTCACATCTGATTGATCACTGTATGAAGATTTATGCAAGACTGACTTTCCTAAATGAGATGAGCTAGGTTTCCATGATTCGAGTTACATGAGGTAAATCAGTGCTGAAGCAGGTCAACAGACTCCTAATTGGCTCATATTAACACTACTACTAGCTGTGAAATTGTTCACAACTGAGTGACACTCAGAAGAGTGCAGAATTCTTCTTCATCTTGGAAAACATCAAAGCAAAAGAAAATAATTAATTCCAATCTAACCAGACACAAGCTGAGATATATACTATAAACAAGGGATAATACCAGTCACCACAGTGGCAGCTGGATTATGCAAACTAAAAGTATGCCCATAGAAACACAAATGTTTTCATTAAAATGTCATTCATGTTTCCAAAAGGAAACAGACCATAATTATTAGCTTGGTAATGCACTAATGACTGTAATTTCAGCATTCTTTGAGTTTTCTAGATGGGAAATGCACATGTACTCATATGTATACTGTTGTCTAATACTATATAAAGAGCAGGCAGTCTTGAAATGTTATTAACTGGATCTCACAATACATGCAAAGATACTGAAATATACATCACAGAAGGTATCAAAACTAGAGCAAAAGAGATAACTCAGGAATCAAAGTTTCCAGAAATTCTGATTCTTATGTCTTGGAAAAATGTTCTGTTGTCATCCTGTTCAAGATGAGTGAGAAAGTAGAAACTGAAACACCTAATCAGTAAAATTTTCAATGTTCTTAACCACTTATTTCAAATTCCAGAACTCTGAACTGTCATGACAGTATTTTTGAAACATTTTCACAATGACTTTTTATTCTGCCTCACATGGCTCTCTTCAATTTTTTATTGTTTCTTTTTATAAATCATCCCTTACACCACGAGCTGAAGCCCAGAAAACTTCCATTCTTTCAATGGTAGATGTTTATTTATACACAAGATATTTAATGAGCAAACAAAATGCTAATGGACCTGCTAAGTACATTCGCGTATAGCAGACTGTTTCATAGGTTTCATCTTAGAGCCAGCTTTCATCAGTGTTTTTCACATGGAGAAACTCTCCACTAGACTAATTAAATTTATGCATCAAAGGTATTTATTCAGTGGGTGTACTTTTATCTTTACAATTTTTTTTTGCAAAGTTCTTTAAAAATATTTGTGGTTTAATGAAGCCATTTTGTATTTTTCACTGTTACAATAGTCAAAGATGAAGCAGGAAAAGAGAAAACAAAAAAGGAAGAACGAAAATGGGAAGGAAGAGATTTTGTGTCTTTCCAAATACAAAATTCTCTCAGTTAGGTGAAGTGGCATTTAATATGGTTCTGAAGGTAAAATTCAGGTTGTACAAACGATGACATAGGATGAAAAAGAGAGAAAGCTTGATGATAAATAACTGGATAATTCCTAATTCAATGAGATAGCCACTTTATTGCTCAAAATGAAGGCACTAATCACTGTGCATTTAACATGGTATTTTTTACATTCTGAATAAAGATTTGTTCTTTTTAAACATATTATCTACTTTAAAAAAAAAGAAACAAAACCCTACATGACATTTAATTGCAGATAGAGAAAAAAATCATGTAGGAAAGAAGAACTCTCAGAAGTTTTCAATTAAAGTTACAGTAGATACAAGGACCAGGAAATAAATTAAAAATTTGCAACTATTAATCAGAAAATTTTCCTTTAAAAAAGGAAATCTCCTTGTTGGTCATTATTTTTTTTTCTGGAATAAATCCCCTCCCCTCTAAAAAAATCCAAAAATATTGCCCTCCTCCAAAAACAATCCCAAACCAGGAAAGAGTGAAATGATTCCTTGTGCTCACTATATATTCTCAAATTGCTCAAACTACATCCAAGATAACCTTATGGATTAGGTGTCCAGCAAGGAAAAGAAAACAGCATGGGCTACTGATGCTTATCACCAGGAGAAAGGGCCCAAATTGTCTAGACACTCAAAGCAAAAAGACTAGTCATCTGAAACAACTTTGTAATCTTCAGCTTTGATCATCAATGAAAGCCTGCAGAACCAAAATGAAGCCATTTCCCAAAGTCAGTTGTGTTGAGTGTTTGTGCAGCGTAGGCTCCAGTCTGTAGAAAGCCAAGGAAAAAAGATTGTAATTCACCAAAAAAGATGTAAACCTATAATTTTGAACTCTTTCCTTGTCCAACAAGCTCTTCATTTACCAGGAGTTTCATTTTGTTGAATAGAAAGCATAGGAAAATCCATTATAATAGCAAAACCCAAGAGGCTTTGTGTTAATTTGTGGACTGCTATAGACCTATACAAGTAATTTCATACAGTTGCTTATGTACTATGTTAAAAACATGTATATTTACAAAACAACAACTAAATTTTCACCTTTTAATGCATGTAATTCTACAATATGTCTCCTAGGAACACAAATAATGAAAAAGTCTGCATGACAGCAAAAGTCAGCTATATTCAATCAGGCCATCTAAAATGTTTCCAACCTATATTCTTTACGTTTTACTTTTTTTTTTTTTTTTTTGGAAGAGATCAACTCTGTTGCACTTTAATACAAGATTTTTAAAAGGAAGCACTAAGAATACTACAAAAAAATTATGTACCCAAAATGTATTCTGTTATGGTAGAAAAGGGACTTCTTTCACCATGTGTTCACTTGTGATAGTCATTCTGTGAGTGTACATGCTAGTAGGTTCCTATCTATTCCTTCTTCCTGCATTTATGGAGTATGAACTTGTGGAAAATCTCTTATCAGTCACTATGTAAAAGTTTTCTTTTGAACTTACACTAGTAGAACATAATATGAAAATACACCTGACAGAATAATTCTTGTGCTTTGTGTGGTCTTCTTTGAAACATTGCCAATCTACCAAAATGTGACATGATTATGGTTTTGTGGTTGTTTTTTCTTTTTTTTTTTATTAACATGAAATTTGATGAAAGCATTAAACAATATTCTTATAATAACAATTCCCTGATAATTCCTGCATCCTGATGAAGTCCCTTTCATTTAAGACCATTTTAAGGTCACACATTACAGTTCTCAAAGTCAGAGCTAACAAGGAATTTCTGTGGGAGCCCTGGAGGTTGCTTTGTGTCAATCAAGGCATAATGGTTAGCTTCATTAAATTTGTCTAAGAATTCAGTCCAGTTCCCTTTTTGTGAAGTGTCAGATTTGTCTGATTTACATGAAATCTAGATTGATTTTGGCCTGTTTTATCTTCTCTCCACTTATGCAATTGCCATTGTCTTTCAACATTCATCTTAAGATTTTCCAGAATTCTGTGTTAGATGTATATTATTGTGATCATCTTGACTACCATTTTTCCAATAGAGACACTACATGTATGGCATAAGCACATAATTTCTCTACTGCTTCTTAGTTCTTCCTTTCCCCTTGTGTTTATCTTCATCTTTTATTTGGACCAGCCATTTAATGTGGCTTTTATTATGAAATAACACAATATGGATCTCTAACTGACCCTTGATCACATCACAGTCACACCACAGATTTTAACAGCAAACATGGAAGCTGCTGCAATGCTTTGTCTTGCTAAGTAGGCCAGATACTATGTGAGTTTTCATTATGATGCCACTTACATAAACCTTGTTGAACATAGAAAACACAAAACTAGGAAGAGACTATAAATAAAATCTCTTCCCAAAGCAAGAAAAAAAGAGGGGGAAAAGGAGTTGTAGCTCTGCATAATGCGCTTGAATCCAAGTCTATTATTTGCAAGAAAGTAAACAGCAGGGGTTGCTGAAGTAGGTAGAAACAGACCTTCACTTCTTCGAGGTGAAGCAGCATTCACTTCACAGGAGGAAAGGGATTCTACTACCAATCAGAAGTAGTCAGACAGGGCTCAGATGAAGACAAGATGGGCAACTGATTTATTCATTCTGAATACCCTTTGAACTTCTTATGGACGACAGACAAACAAGCTGTCAAACAGACAGATTGACCAACATATCTCTAATAAAGTTACTACTCAGGAGACTGAGTCTTGCTTGGGATGTGATGAGGCAGTTCCAATCTGTAACATGATGGCAAGCCAGGCTCCACCAGATGGTCAGAGAAAACAGTCGCTGTTCCCAAAGAGTAAGGATAATTTTACATGTGTGAACAATGAGGCAGACTAGGGACTTCAGGAGTGGTCTCCTGTACTCAAGGTCCAATGGCACTTGGAGTGACTATAATGAAATCCTCCAGTATGGTTAAAAGGACTCCAGTGTGTGCTCACCAGCATCACTTTTTGACATGACCTGAAGCAAAGAAGGTGGAATTAGCACATTCACTGAAAAAAACACTTCTGATCTAAACCGAGTATTAGGATAATCCTTAGATAACATGAAAGAAGTTGCTAATTCTATTCCTCTGCCCGAGAGATACTATTCAGATGAGTGATTCAGCAGAACCATGATTGGATCTGCATTTTCATAAACTCAAGACACACATTTTTTCCTTTCATAGTGTACTTAGTGTCAGATCTTAAATGTTATAGACTATGTGTCTAAAGTAGGATAGTAGCAAGTTATATTATGAGATACTATATCCACTAACAAAGACAACAGGATCTTTACATTTGTATATCAATGATGTATTTTTTGGTCTTTGATGTCAGCCATCATTACATGATTCATTAATTCCCACTATCATTTGCCAGCATACAAAGAAGCTTATTCACATCAGATGTTGTAACCATGTGACTTTGACTGGATTAATGCTAAACATTCATAAACAACATTATTTTGTCTTGAGAGCCAATTTATTTAGGGAAATAAAGGAAAAGACAGCTAGCACTACGACTAAAGGAAAACTGCCATTTGCTCATCCGAATATTGCTTCATTAAAAACGTCTTTATTTTTTTCACATAATTGACTCATTACAATTCTAAATGTAAACCTTCCAAGTTTTTATTTTTATTCCAGCCTCTATTTACTTTCCCTAAAGTGCTTGACTTTTATTCTAAATCTTAAAGTTTTAGGAAATGCTGCTTAAAAAAAAAAAAAAAAAAGAATATTGTGGGGGTAGATTAAGGATTTTAAGGATCACAGTATGAATCCAGAACTATTTCATTCAATCTTTTGTTCTACTATATTCAGCCTTTTGTCCTACTACTTGTAATCTATCAGAGCTTGAAAATTAGAGATTTGGTTAATTTCTTTGGAATAGGGATCACAGACAATTGTTTGGAGCAGAAACACCATTTATTTTATTTGCAATAAAGCTTTAGAATATTGTATTTGATTATTTATTGAGAGAAGTGTATTTTGAAGTATTTTGGAATGACAAGAAACACGTGGAAAGAAAGCTGTGGTATTTCTCTCTTTTGGCTACTTCATGATAAAAAAAATGGTATTCTTGAAGATATTGTGAAATTATTCTACATTATTCAATAAAAATACTTTATCTATTTATTTATTTAGTTCATACCAAATAATTGCTATGGCTATTTTTCAGCTTAAATATTGTCTTAGTTTTAAGAGAAGACAGAAAATAATGTTTTATCCCCCAAAGTAAAATAAAAACACTCTCACACAGGATTGGCAAGAGTTGGAAGTTTAAATAGAAGTACTATCCACACCTGTATATAGAAATTACCACATACCCAAATTCACATTCAGTCTCAGCCCAAACATTCCAGCTCAGCTTATAACAACCTCTTTAAGCCAAAAACCTTTTCAGAACCTTCCCCAATTAGGCCAAAACCACAGCTTTTTCCTGGACAGCCAGGCCACTCAAGGCCAAAACCCTCCCCTGAAATACCAAACAAGAGATAAGGTTGAGCTGGGAGAAGAGAGAGAGGGGGAAAAACATGAATGTCTGTTTATACAGAGGAGTGGATTCAGATATGATGGGATGAAATAACAAAAGATTACAATTTTCTGCATCCCCTCTGGAACTCCTAGAGGATCTCTCTGTGGTAGGACACCTAGGCTAGTCCTTAACCCACAACTACAGTTTCTTTTTTTTTGTTGTCTCATATTCATGGCACTTTGGAACATGGTTTAATGGCCATGATGGTATTAGGTCGATGGTTGGACTCGATGATCCTAGAGGTCTTTTCCAACCAAAACAACTCCATGATTCTGTGATTACCACAGTTTGATATTTACAGTGATCTTTCAGCTTTCTGCTTAACTGAATGCATGATACACAGTACAATCAATAGAAAACTGTGCAGCTTGTCTTGTCAGATATTGTTCCATAAATCTTTAACACAGTGACTTTGTAACCACACTTGTGTAATTTTGGTAAACATTTTTATGTGCTGGTTACCTTGGTAACTTGAAGAAAATTTGTTAAGGCTATCAGCATATTTTTTGGTTATAATTTGAAATGTTTACTGCCAAGAAATAAAAATTAAAAATGTAAAGTTTCTTTGCACTCAAATAAATCTGAAGCTATGCTACCAGGCAACTAATGATTCAGTTTATCTGTTGTGAAAACCTACTCCTCAACTCCGTAATAGCCTCCTAACGATGTGTACACCAGGCTCATATGGATGCACATTAAGATTTGTCAGGGCAGATTTATGTAGAGCTTACTGAAGGCAGAAGTGTGAAGCACCAGTGTTTTAACAGCTCATGACGATGAGTCACATAGCTTCACCATCCAAAGTGAATGAGCCACAGGATTTTACCATGCAGCACCAGTAAGTAAAATAAATGTTCCTCTCAATAATTTCATTTTCAATCTAAAATGCCGATAGCAAATTGAGTAAGACATAGCACCCTGAAAATTTCTGTATATTAGCACAATGGATACGTTAGTACAATGATAAGGAAATCATAACCAAGACACTATTTGAAACATAAAGTAATTAAGTATAGAGGTAAATAAAGAAAAAGAATGAATTTACGATGAATTTCTGGTACAAACCTCATCTGGGAATTGTGACTAGTCATACAACAAGGTAAATCAGAAAAATATGGAAAAGGATATCGATACCCAGCCTGAAACCCCTTTGTGTGTTCCACTTTCGATCCCATGAATTTGCTTAAAGCAAACCTCACTAAATGTGGTCCCTTAATATCAAACTCCTTCAAGTAACAATGATTTAGTGTTTCTAATTACACCAGTTCATTAAAAGATACATTTGAAACAAGCAGCTGTTTACAACTTGTATTGTTTCAATTCCCGTGGAGGAAAATAAGTTTAATTTCTTTTCACTCTCTCCTGCAGCTGCTGCCAATTCAGTTTGCATTTACCAACATATCACTTTCAGATACCACAAGTGGATACAGAAAGAAGTTGTCACTCACCATATACTTCCTAATAGCATTGTACTGTCTGATTCCTACCTTTAAAGGTTTCTTTCATACCTGGAAAGACATATAGGTCATGCTCATACAGATGAAAATAAGCAGCATGTTTACTTTCCACTTAGTCAGAGATGGAACTAATATTGATTTATAGGTTCTCTTATTGTGTGCAACCCAGTAGGCTAAGGAGGCAACATAGACATACAGGTGGAACGAAACTCTGATCCTAACCCTGTTTTGTATAAGGAGTCCAGCCAAAATCAATGATATCACCTAACATATTCCTATGTGTAAGTAAATTATGTAGACCTAGATATTATGATATGATATAAGTAAAGGTTAATGGTCTTTTGAAAATACTTACTCAAAATAGATTAGCTTTGGATTTGCTTTATGAATATGTATTGTTTGTAATGCTTGTTAGAATAATTGTAACACAGATCTGTATAAGCCTTAGTAATTTGTAATTATTGTCCTAAGATGATAGGTCCTCTAGGTAAAAGGTAGATGGTAGGTAGTTTTGAAAACTTAGAAATCATAACAGAAATCAATTATGGCTAAAAGAGAAATGGGGGAATTATTGTGAATATTATTACAATATTCATAAAAGAATATGTGATTTGTGTCAAGTGAAGACTTAAGTTCAGTGAACTTCTTTTAAAAGATCGCAAAGAGCTGTTTTCAAAAGGCTCGAATCGACTTCTTACCGGACAGACCAAAGATAAAAGTGGCCTTGCCTGGCTCTGCCTTGGAATGTGTGGATTTCAGATAGGAATGTGGGAGGTTTTTCAGCATTCTGTGAGAAAGATTGTCTTATTCTCTGATCCTGTTCTTCTCCCGAGCACCTCAGAACATTCTGGGGACTCATTGTCATATCCCTGCCTTCTATTTAACATAAGCCTGTTTATGTAAATGAGATAGCTATATAAGAAGGGAAAAAAACCTATTGCTGTTGCTGTATTTCCGTCCCTTTTTCTCAGCCCAGCATGCTGCTTTGCTTGTTTTTTATTCCCAATAAAACTTTAAAAGACATTTTTGGCTAGTGTATTTACGACACTTATGAAGTGCCAAGAATCAGGGGAAAGCTTTTGAAACAGAGGGCTGGCTCTGCTAAATGAGTGACTAAGCATACATCAAATGTGTGTTTTATGCAGTTATCACATTTATTGATAAATATTTATTGTTTAAAGTTTCTTTCTTTTACCACTACAGTCTTCATGCTGCAGTGATTTTGTCCTTATTGTTAGGTAAATTATTATAAGATAATTAAATAATTTGTTTTATAACTAAAACCCAGTAGAATCTACAGGTAAGCACTCTCTATTCTCTTAATACCAGAAGGAGAAGAAGAAACACCTAAGAAAAAAAACAAAGGGGAAAAAAAAGTAGAAGGAAAAATACAAAGATTAAAAAGATTAATGAAGCTGCTTAATTACAGACTTCTCATTTTTATTTACTACCACATTGCTTTGTATACGAAGATTGCTGCCCACCTAACTCCTACTGATTTTGTCTAGGTAATTAAGGAAAATAAATAGATTGCTTTTTAATTAAAGTAACTTTTCCAGTAGTCTTCACTTTACAGTTACTTCATGAAGAGATATTCTATACAGGAGTGTTGAACTTTGTTCTTTTGGAACTCTAATTTGAACACACTTTGCTTTACATATATTTGCAGATACCAAATCACCTTGAACAAAGGGTTTCATCCAACTTATAAAACCTGTGAGTAGCTGGAAAATAAAAATCTTAAAAGGATGTTGACAGGGTTGTTTTTGTTTGTTTAATTATTTTTGGAGAAGAAGAGCAAGTACATATATGTTTCAGTCAAAAAGGAAAAAAAAAGATTGAGAAGTCCACTGATTAATTTCTGCAGTTGATTTTGTAGATACATCTGGCAATTTCTCTGCTATGCCCTATGAAATCTAATGTCTGAAGAGATGGAAACAGATGAAAAAATAAAAGACACTTTGATCACTGTTTGCTCTTCCTAAAAGCAATCTGGCTGTTACATACAGACAGTTTGCCATGATGCCTTAAGATGCCTGTTACAGAGAAAAAAGACAGGCAATCCTCGGCAGATTTCAGTTGAAATGGCTTTAAATTAGCCCAGAAAATGCTTTGTCACGAGATCACAACAAGTGGTACATGTCAAGACATTCCAAACATCCTTCCATACTTAGTTACTGACTTTAATAATTCAAGTGCTATGTGCCTAGGCTGGAGGACGAGTGAGTCAAATTAATGAAAAAACAGAGGTTTTATGTTTGTGTGAGGAAGAGTGTTCTGTTGATTGTAACACCTGCTAAACAGTAGTTGGCTGTGATATGACTCCATGCAATAAGACCAAACATCACCTTTAGCTGACAACTTACTAGGCATCAGAAGATCTTCTACTGTAATGGATCTGTTGCACCTGCCTGGACAAACCGAACCTAACAGTGTTGGTTCTGCTGGTAACACTGCTGCTGCCATCAGAAATGGGTAGGATTACCTGGACTCTCTGCACAAGGATGAAAAATGTCTCCTCTCCCTGATCACACAATGACTGCTTTTTCAGCAGAGACAATCACATGGCTGTGCTTCAAGTATTTTTAGACAGTGTTTTTATATCAAATGAGTTAAAAGAGGTAAAAGTGTTAGATTGCTTGCGGAAATATTTCATATTTGGGCTTTTAACCTTATCAAAGATGACTGGATGTTCGAAGGCAGCTTCTGCAGGGTGTGCTTGGGGGAGGAAATGCTAAGGAATGGTTTCAAATAACCCATATCTCAAAGAACTCTCCCATGTCACTACTGCCAGTTTAGCCTTACACTGTTGATGGTTATTGTGCTCTGCTTCTTGGCACTGTGGAGGCAGGATGCAAAATGCCCTGTCCTTGATAGCTTGTCCTCTCTGCTGGTGACTACCACTCCAATAAAAATCTCTTGTACTCTTGCTCATCCGAAGTCAAAAGAAGAACTAGAAGGCAGTCCATGAAGCTATCAGAGAAAGTGCTACTAAGAAGGTTTTCCATGATGCATAAACATACTGCAAAACTAATTGTGATACAATGCCATGGAAACCACAAGTACATAAGGCTTTCAGAGAAGGGATTAGGCAAGTTCATGAAAGATCCTATCATTAGACACAACAGCCTGGATAAAACCGGAGGAAATGAGTCACTAAACCTTAGGCTGCCAAAAATGGTGAGGGAATGGTAAATGCAAAGTAACTCTATGCACACCCCAGCTTTTATTTTTTTATTTCCTCTAAATATTCACTGCTATATGCTATTAGAAAGAGAGCAGATGAACATTTGATGTTGTTCAGTATGGCTTATACTGACACTTGTAGACTTTTTCAAAGGAGTAATGCTAATACCTCACAGCTCACTGGTAATCCCCTTTTCCAGACATCTCTGCAAAAAAAGCCTTTCCTGTTAATTTTTCCAAGCACCTCTCTACAAAAATATTTAGTAGACTTCAATTTCTGCCTGAACTGCAAAGCCAAACAGAAAGCTTGTTATCTCTACATAGATCTCTACACTGGCTTCTGTCACTGAGATAAATGCTAGATTCTATCAGGAAAGTTACACTGAAACCCTGGATCATTACTCTTTGCATTTAAGTGGTGTTGATGAGCATCATTTTCTCTTTCCAGTGTTATCAGACTAATGATAACACTTTCCAGGTTAATGATCAGAGGCACTAGTTGAGATCAAGAGGACAACCTTACTAGCGCTGACCATGAATAATATTAGAACTCTTCACAAGTTCAAGTTGCACATGTATGAATGATGACAAATTATCAGGAATTAGAATATACTTGAAAGCAGAGATACCACTTGTGAAATTACAGTGAAATCAAAAGTCAGAAATTATTTCCTTTATAAATATTTAATGAGTAAATACCTTTTGCCATAATTCCTTTAGAGTTTATCTGCAAGGTGGTTCCTAAGTGCAACATATATTTTTACTTTGTTTAATTTTAATCGAGACATAAATTTACTCTTTCTGTTGTAGGATGCTCAAGCAATCTCACACTACATTGTCATAAACAGTTTCCAAAATTTACTTTAAGAACAATCCTGTTCACACAATATTTTATGACTAGCAGAAGTGGAAAAAAAAAGAGTACACATTAGATAATTTCTTAACAAATTCTGTTTATGTTGCAACCTTGGATTTGAGTACTCTGTCCAGTAATATTTAATGCATGAAATGCAGACCCTGGTAACACTTTTCTCATCTTCCCTTAGTATTTCAAGTATTTGCAGGCACATTGCTCATAAAGTTTGCAATATTGACTGTAGCCCAAAGAGGTGCGAACATTCTGCCTTTATCATGCTGTTTTTTTATGCACAGAATAAGTCTTCTTATATACTTTGGAAAACAGCAGCTTTTGCTGGAAATTTTTGCGTTACGTAGTTGGTTGGTTCCTATGGGAACAAACTGTGTTGTTCTCCTAGATAAATAACAGTAAAAAGAAAAAAATAAAGTGGGAGAAGTTTTGGGAAGGAAGGAGGAAGGCAAGTCAGCAATAAATAAAGAGGAAGTGTCTTAGAAAGCAAATATGCATGTCACACTTCAGTTAATAATTTGTTCTTAATTATTTCTGTTTTCTTGTACAGACCTACAAGAAACACAGCCAGGGAGTACATAGAACAGCATCAAGAGTGAAACAATACATGTCAGAAAGTGAGGTAAGAGACTTTTTCCACATTAAGTATGTTTAAGATATTTTGAGACGTTAATAAAATGCATAAATAATGAAATAAAAAGTAATTTATTTTCAATTTTCTTGTAATATGAATCATTACATTTACAAAATACATAAGAATGATTTTTTTTACGAACTCCATTTATAGAACTCTCAGATTAAGTCTTTCTCATGGGATGAGTCAAAATGCCCCACAGATATCACACCTGTTCTTTAAAAAAGTCTTTTGATTATGGCTTTGATTTATAAGAAATGGGAGAAAATATATTCAGATGCTATTTTATGTGGTGTTCTTGAACTACAGTGCCCTCTTGGCACATGTTATAGAGTGAAATGAAGTCATGATTTTGTAAAGCCATTTATTCATCATGAAGTACTTCCATCCTTTACAGTTCATGCTCCAAGATAGAATATTTTTCACCTCTACTAGGTATTTATCTGACAAAAAAAGTCAGGGAAATTATGTCAAATCAAAGTAACCTATGAATGAAAGCTTAGTATTACACCATATTTGCACCCCATATCTTTTATTATACACAAACATTTTCTCCAATAAAATGAAGATCCCAGGAATGGAGAGATAAAGGAAATCAGTGGGGACAAAGTGATAGAAAGTAGCCTGGTGGAAAAGGACTTGGGGGTGCTGATGGACAAGAAGCTGGACATGAGAAGACAGTGTGTGCTTTGCAGCCCAGAAGGCAAATCACATCAAAAGCAGAATTGCCAGCAGATCCAGAAAGGTGATTCTGCCACTTTGCTCTGCTTCTGTGAGACCTCACCTGGAGTACTGTGTCCAGCTCTGGAGCCCTCCATATAGGAAGGACATGGACCTGATGGAGAGGGCCCAGAGGAGAGCCACAAGAATGATCAGGGGGTTGCAGCTCCTCTGCTATGAAGACAGGCTGAGGGAGCTGGGGGTGTTCAGCCTGAAGAAGAGGAGCTCCAGGGAAACCTAATAGCAGCCTTCCAGTACCTGAAGGGGGCCTCCAAGAAGGATGGAGAGAGACTGTTTACAAGGTCCTGCAGTGACAGGACGAGGGACAATGGCTTCAAACTAGAGAAAAGCAGATTTAGGTTGGATGTTAGGTGCAAGTTATTTACTATGAGGGTGGTGGAACACTGGAACAGGTTGCCTGGGGAGGTGGTTGGGGCCCCATCCCTGGAGATATTCAAGGTAAGGCTGGACAGGGCTCTGGGCAGCCTGATCTACTTGAGGATGTCCCTACTTGCTGCAGAGTGGGTTGGACCAGATGACCTTCAGAGGTCTCTTCTTCATATGATTCTATGATTCTATGATAATGTTAGCTGAAGGTTTTCACAGCTTCTGGTCTGGGATCTAAGGACAGAAATCCAGGTGTGCCTGGACAACAAAGTCATCATCCAGTGCTAAAAATGCTGGGATAGTGAAAAATAGTGCAAAACACACAATGTTATCAAGATTTGCTGATTTTCAGTGCCTCTTTTTGCACACTAATTTGAGACAGAGTCTAAAAGAGGTTTGTCGTTACAATTAAAATTTCTGCAATAAGATTTTGTTCAGCAAATATTTTCAGAATCCTGAGGAAAAATGCATTCTTCATGCAGGGAATGTCTTTCTGGTCTAAGAAAAAGAATGAAATAAAACATATGCTTCCTGAACACAGCAGCTCACCTCCTGTGACAGACAGTAGTTTCAGAATCTAACCTCAAAGTTTTCCTTGAATTAACCTTGAGCTCTATGAGCTGTTGGGCTGAGACTTCAGTGCATATTTGTGCAACTAGGGTTTATGAATTTCATAGCTAGAAGTAAAGCATTGAACCCTTCCCTCTTCCAAGAACTGTGTCTTCATTTACCAAGATGCTTGCTTACATAACTTGCTGAAGTCATGCAGTCTTTCCTGGAAACTGTTCCTGAACCTTTGGAAGTCCCTTCCAATGCAGAACATTCTATGACTCTATGAACAGACTGACACACCCATCTTTTTAATTGGCCTGAAACTACATGGTACAGGTAAACACTGGTAGATGCTACAGCTGCTTTTGTTCAAGAAAACTGATTTTCTCAAAAGTTGTTATGAACATACAAGATTTTAAAATATTGAGAGTTCTACCTGTAAATCTCAGAGCCTTTAACCATTTGATTTTTTTTAAGGCTGTCATATAATCTTACAATAACATGAAGAAAGATTTAGGCTACATGTGTCACCTTTAGTGAAGTATATGTAAAACTTCCTGAACTTTCCAGTAGGATGTCTAATACGATCCTACGAAACTCCTTCAAACAGCATAATGAGCTCATTATGAAAATACTTTCCCAGTGACTTTCCCACTGAACATTTGGGCAACAGGAGAGATTCTACTTAGGGTGTTGTCCTCAGAGTCACTCAGTCCCAGGAAAGATGGTTTGCTGTTGTTTTCTCTCTCTCTCTCTTTTTTTTTTTTTTTCTAAACTCTGTAACATGGAATTGTAACTTAGACTACAATTCCTACACAATTCATGAGTTGTTTAGTATTACCCCTCTGATCTAAAAAAATGTTCTTCCTATCAGTCCAGCCTCAATATAAAAAGCATATGACTGCTATGGAGATAAATGATACATTAGAAAAATGTTACCACAAAAATGATACTGCAAAAATGCTTCAGTCTGAAGTCTAATTGCAGAGTTCTGCTATTATGCTATACTGTGTATGAATTTCTTTTTGGTGGTGTTCCCTGCTGCTGGTCTTTTCTGACAACAACTTCTGTTTGCTTTATGGGTCCCTTTGCCTCACTCTCGGCATAATGATTTAAACATAAGTAATTTCAAAATGAAACTTCAGTTCTTTTATTATTCAAAAGTGCTCTCAGTAGAGGCATATGGTGAACTAAGTTAAATTAAATAGAGTGACATAATTCTCATCTTTCAAAATGTTGTTTGCATTTTCTGTGCTCATACAAGGACAACAGGAAATGGCCTCAAATTGCACCAGGGGAGGTTGAAGTTGGATATTAGAAGAAAATTCTTAACTTCTGTGATGGTTTTAAGACTGTCTTCTTAATTTTTCTTCACAAAGTTCTAGCAGAGAAGGTGAAGTAATGTAAATAAGTCATTGTTGGGTGTAAGAAAGCAAAATAATGATTATTCTAAACACTTCCATTGGAGAGAGAGAAATGTTTAAGAACACTTAAAACAAGGTTGGGGGGTTGGGCCAGTCTAGGACTTGGCTTGCTCACTTGGTTGTCTGGCTGGCTGCTTCTTCTTTTCTGGCTGAAGATAACACACTGACCTTGACAAGCTAACAGCCTCTCTGCTTCTTGACTCTCTGCCTTCTGCCAGGGGGCTCTGGGGGGATTCCTTCTGGTTGTGGGGGAGGCCCCTTGGGGAAGGCCCCCTGGGGGAAGCAAAGGGACTTGGTTGTGCTTTTCTGTTGATTGCACATATTTGTAAATGTTGTGAATAGTGTCTATTTGTACATATCCATTGCATTTCAACATAGATTGTAGATTTGCTTGAAATACAGCTTGCATTTGCTTCCAGACCAAGCTAGCCTGGTCATTGTCGATGTGGGAGGGGGATTTCAGCTCTCACACTGTTACAATTTCAAACACTGGAATAGGGTCTCCAGCAAGCTGGTTGGACCATCATCCCTGGAGGTGTTTAAATGACATGCAGATGTGGTGCTGAGGGAGGTGTTGAAATGACACATGTGGTGCTGAGGGACATGGTTTAGCACCAGACTTGGTAGACTTTGATAATAGTTGGACTCTGTGATCTTAAGGGTCCTTTCCAACCCAAATGATTCTGTGATTCTATCCACATGCTCTCTAGCTGCCCCTGGAAGAGTGAAGAAAAAGAGATATATCTTCCATATTTTCCTGAAAGACAATTAATTACAAATTTTGAAACATAAGACTATATATTGTTTTCATTTTAAAAAGAGAAAAGAGAAACCCACTTACTGTCAGGTGGAATACCTCAGCTCTTGGGAACAAAACTAAAATGTTTGCCTCCATTCATTATAGTAATTGCAACAAAATGAAAAGTTCAAACTGAAAGATTAATTTCTTATGGTTGCAAACCTACAACCACCTGATCATAAACTTACAGTCACTGGAATCACACAAATAAGTGTCCCCAGTAACATTCCAGAGTTTTAATACAATGATAGTAGACATGCAAGTAGGCAACAATATTTATTTCAGGTCACCTAGAAGAAAATATTTCTATTTTTAGTGATAGCAACATAGAATCTTAATAAGTAACATATTTGAAAGAGTTTTGTATTTAAATCAAGTTCAGAATTTGGCTGATTGTCAAAATTCTTGACCAATTTTCTTTTACATTTTACCATCAGATGTATTACTGTAGCATAATGCAAATAATTTAGTAAGTAGCACAGGTTTGAAAGCAAAACCTGTGCCTCTTTTCTCACTGAAAAGAGCTATTGTGAGACCTGTCTCTTTAATCTTTGTACAATTTTTGTTTAATCTACTAATCATTATCACCATAGTACAGAAAGTTTTACTCTTCAAAATGTGATAAATATGCATGTAAAAATAACATGAGACAAATACAGAAAGAAAAATACAAAGCCAGATGAATGAGAAGGAACACAATGTACATTTCCAACAAAGACATTAAAGGATTGTAATTATCCTTGAATATGTGGTCAGTTACCCCCACAGGTATTATTATGTTGATTTGAATAGGGTTTCTAACTTTCCATAGCTGTCATTACCAATTATCAGTTTCATACTAAGAATTATTCATAGTTAACAGTACTTGCACATTATTATTTGTCTAAATAGCTGAAAGTTGGCTCAAAAGCTCAGTCCATCTGATTCAGATTTGAGAGGACTTTTAACATGGACCCACTGTTAAATTCAACATTTCTGTCACGTTAGTGTTTTGTGTTCTAAATCTAACTACTGTTAAATGTATTCACAAAGGCAAAGGTAGAGTAATACTTCAATTTCCAGTAGAAATAAGTTGCTTATATGAAAATTAGCCAAAGAAGCAGTTTCTGTAGTTCTAAAAAACACCTGGGCAGCACACAGGCTATGACACTTTGCTCTGATCTTCCTAGTTGGGATGTATATAAAGTTGTCTCTCATTTTATACTTTCTCATTTCTCCTAATACAGTGCGTGAATCAGACAGAAAAGAAACATTCCAGAAACCAGACAGCTGTTCAAGTTCATACTTAAATGGGAGACATTTTGGAATCTGTGGGCTGCTCATTGAATTTCTGAACGCAATCAATAAATATGAGTTCCCATCAGAGTATCCACTGAATAATTGATCAGTAATTGAAATACAAAGAAAAACATGGGTTCACTGACCAGAGAACACCCTGTTTTCAAAGAATAATACAACTTGTCTGCACTTGCCTCCAGAACTGCCTGATTAAGACATACTACCATCAGTATGTCAGAGAGAAAGAAGAACAAAGGGGGGGAAAAAGCCCAAACATCCTTCACTAAAATGGATACTTAAGATACACCAGGAGAGGTTTAGATTAGATATTAGGAAAAATTTCTTAATGGAAAGAGCGTTTAAGTATTGGAACAGGTTGCCCAGGGAAGTGGTAGTCACCATCCCTCATGGTGTTCAAAAAACCATGTAGACAGAGGACTTTGTGTATGGTTTAGCAGGCATGGTGGTTTTGGGTTGGTGGTTGGACTTGTTGATCCTAGAGGTCTATTCCAACCTTAATGATTCTGTGATTTTAAATATCATAAATATAACAAAAGTAGTGTTTTCTGGATGTATCTGCACAAAAATGTGGTAAAACACCCTGTCAGTCATCACCTCTTTTTATTACCAGTGCCACCAGTTCATCTGCAGAAGCACTGAAGTCAGTGATGAAGTTGAAAACAGCTCTTTTAATACTTTGTATGGCCTGATGACTATAAACCCACAAGCAAATAATCTTTACCAAACATAGATTTGTGATGTACACTAAGGTTACAGGTTCAAACAGGTCAGTAGCATCCATCGGTGCTGGTATTTACTTTCTCCCCCAAAGTCTTTTGCAGCACAGGGCACATTTGATTCACTTTCAAAGAATATTGTAAATGCAGTCAGAATCCTTCAAAATGGCATGTACAAGCAAAATAGGCCATAGCAGGCCTTCCTGGTTAAGAAATATTTGCAGCTTTTGGTCTTACCAATAAGCATAATTTAATTAACAAAGGAATTGGTTATTATTAATAAAGGAATGGGATCTGGAGCCTCCTTATCTGAAGGATTTCAACTGCTGCTGTTATTTACCATGTATTATGTATCTAACAGGGTTTGGTGGAGAACAGACCATGCACTCTAAAGCTATCTAAACCCCATAACTGCTCTGTTTGGGCAGATCTCACAGTAGGCAAAGGCTATCTTGCTTCTGCTTTGTGATCCTTCCCAGAGCTGTTGAAGTATTCTACTCCTGTGCTCATCTGATCTAAGTTATATTCTGTTTATTTCCATGACAGACACAACAGAAAAAAAACTGATTTCATATTTCCATAGGAAAGGTAAGAACTACTTGCTTCAGTATACAATACAGCAAAACAGAAAAATCACCCATAAATATATCAACAAAAATATATTACTATAACCGTGAAGGTCTATTTTTATTTCTCTCTTTCATATTTTCTTTTGGTTTGTTGAGAGTTTTTTTGCAGATGCAAAATTTGTCCTTTGGTTGGTCAGATATGCATTTTAGGGTCCTATGTAAGTCATACCTATTATTGGGCTTATATATTTATATGTATTAGGCTTTGCTTCATACACTGAGAATCAAGTGAAGTAGCAGGTAGCATCCTCCTTATTTCCAATGAATTGTATTCTTTTATAGTTCCAAAATTTACCTCTATGTCACCAGCTTCCTGAAGGATGATCCACATTCTCCATAAAAACAGGATCTGCAACAGATTGTGAGGGAAATATAACAAGGCCCATTATACCAGGTGTGTAGCTTGGCATTCTCCCTTTACTTTCCTTTTTTATCCAACAGTTAATAGAACTTTACAACATTTCAGAAAAGGTCAGCTTTTCCTATAGACTACTTTGATTATCATGCCATTAGTAATAAATGCTGCCTGTGAGATGCTGGAGTCCTTGATACAGAAGATAGATTCCTCGATTTACAGATTCATGGAATGGTTTGCGTTGGAATGGACCTTCAGGATCATCTAGTTCCAAGCCCCCTGCCATGGGCAGGGAATACCTTCCGCTAATCCAGGTTGCTCAAGTCCTCATGCAGCCTGGCCTTAAACACCTCCAGGGCGGGGACATCTACCACCTCCCTGGGCAACCTGTTCCAGTGTCTCATTACTCTTCACTGTAAAGAATTTCTTCCTAACATCCAGTCTAAATCTATCCTCCTCACGCTTCAATCCACTCCCTCTTGTCCTATCACTAGAAGTCCTTTTAAAAAGTCCCTTTCTTGTAATCCCCTTCAGACACTGGAAGGCTGCCATAAAGTCTCCCTGGAGTCTTCTTTTCTACAGGTTGAACAGACCCAGCTCTCACAGTCTGTTTCCATAATGGAGGTGCTCTAGCCCTCTGATCATCTTCATGGCCCTCCTCTAGACCAAATTTGGTAGTTCAGTGTCCTTCTTATGCTGGTGGCGCCAAAACTGGACAGAATACTCCAGGTGGGGTCTCATGAGAGCAGAGTAGAGGGGGAGAATCACCTCACTCACCCTGCTGGTCACACTTCTTTTGATATAGTTGGGCTTCTGAGTTGCACAGGATACAGTTGGCCTTCTGAGTTGCACAGACCTTTCTCCCTAAGAGCTACAACCTGTACAAAATTCTCTTGGAGTTTTCTGGGGGGCACAAGTGTCATCATTCAGTGGAGAAGGATGCAAAATAACAACACGGTTTTCTTGGGAATCATGTCTACAGACACGTTGTTCTGGTGCTCTATCAAGCCCACCAGGAACCTGCTCAACATAGGCTGTGCTCTGGTGTGTACATCATGCAGGTGCACAAATTTCCTCATGAAGAGTAAGTGTTAGGAATATTTGTGTGATGCTCACTATAACGTTTTACTCACTCTTTGCAAGTAGTCAGATGATCACAGGAAATAAAAGGCAGCAAAAACAAGACCAGACTTTTTTTTTTTGTCATAATTATTCTGACAAGCAGTCTAGTGGAAGAAGTGACTTTCCCTCTCAACAGTATAGTAGATAATTACTGAAATTACTGTTTTCTGAGCATGTAAATACCTAATCTACCTGTCAAGTACATTTGCATATAATGATAATCAAGTCAAAAACCTTGAGTTTATACCTTCAAAAAATATCACGTTCTAGAGAAGATGAATTTTTACAGGCTACATCACAGAGAGATATAATACATTCTTTTGAAATAATTTCACATGTCCACATCTCACAAAACAATTTTATTACTGTGAATACCTTCTAAAAGTTATTAATGAGAGAAAAAAAAAAAACACTTTTCCCCTTCTATTTTGTCTTTTCACTCTAAGGAGTGCAGGACTCTTTTTCTCTTTCATAGACACAGAGTCTGCACTGTACATTCTCTCTCACTACATATCCCTGAGATGCTGTTCATTATTTGTACTAAAATACATTTTCATCAGAGATTTTTAATAGTTGTAGTACAGTGCAAGTACTCATAAAACTAAAAGTGGCATTAAAGTATGTCCTCAGGATTACATGCTGTATTATGCAGTCATGAACTACTGTATTAAGGTGTTTTAACCTGTGGCAATATTAGTCTAGAGAAGAATGTTAATATTTCACATGAAGGGTGATAGACTGCTTTTTGGAAAAGACGGACTGCAATATTTGTTATCTCTGCTGCAAATGGCTCTGGCTCAGCTACAGACCATCATCTTCGACATCTGTAAGCCCTTCCAAAATCTACTGTAGCAGAGGCTTGCAACAGCTTTTGTATTACAAATATTTCCTTAAGACGAATTTCCTTCCAAATGCCATAATTTCTCTCACAGTTTCCTGACTTGCAGTTCTGAATTCAGCTTAGCTAACTATAGAAACAGGTTCCAAATAATTTTCATTTAAAATATTCACTCTAAGCTTTGGTAAAAGAAGAAAATAAGTAATTTTCAGGAAGAAGTCTAGAAAAGTAGTAAAATAAAATTAAATGGTTAGAAGATATTGTAATAAAACTCCACACCCCTTACTCTCTCATTTTATTCATACACAGGCATGTGTGTACACAGTGAGCTAAAAGACATGAAACAGATATTTTTGAGGGAATCATTTTACCATATCTGTCTCTTTGAGCACCCTTTGAAACAAACAAAAAATTGTCATTGGCTGATCTTGAAGATGTAATATGTCCTGTATTCAAACTGTACTCACTTCACAGTGTCTTGAGTGACAGAATCTGAAGGGAAAAGTCAGTGTTGTTGGTTTAAGTAAGAAACTTTGAAAAAAAGCCCTAAACTTTCATGTTGTAAGTTAACATAGACCCCACAGCAAGGTACTACCTAGAGAGAATTTTAAAATAAATTGCATTGAATTTCAGTCTCAGGGTAATTCCATCTAATTTTCTTTGTATATTTAGAGTCCTTTTATTCTTCCCTCAGCTGTATTTTAGGAACTGTGCATTCTACATTCTAACTTCTGTTCGTAAGAGACCATATTCATATCAAGAAATACTATAAAAGGTTAGTTTTGATTTCCTTATTTCTTCCAGGAAGACACAAAGCATTCTATTCAAATCAAATTTAGATCTTCTTGAAAAAAATAAATTAAGCACAATATCTGGTGGCTAGAAATACCTTTGCAGCAACAAGTCAGGCATTTAAATCTGAGACTTGAAATACAGATGCTCCAAAAGCAATGCAATATAAAGACCTGCAGAAATCACAGAATCACAGAATGACAGGGGATTGGAAAGAACTTCTGGAGGTGACCTAGTCCAATCTATCTGCCAAAGCAGGTTCATCTAGGGCAGTCTTGCTCAGACTGGAGTTCTGCCTGTGTGGCACAAAGGCTTTTCAGAAGAGGAAGGCAAGAATGATAGGAGTTCATGAAGCTTTGTCTTGAAAGGGGTGACAAGCCAGTCAAGAGTTTATGGAAAGGGCTGCAAGATAGGCACTTGATCCCAGAGAGAAAGAATTGAAGTGATCTCTAGACACGTGGAAGGAACCTCTTCATCACATATTCCATGTGGTTGTCATGGGAATTTTACCAATTAAAATCTCCTGGAAGGGCACAGGTCTGACTACAAGCAGTCCAGAAAGTTTGTGGATGTGTTTAAGATAATCTCCTTATATAAGTGATCAAAGAGGCAGCTGGCTTGCTGATAGAGAATGAAGAAGATGTGGAACAAGTGAATGTCCAGGGTAGCCTTGGCAGCAGTGGTCATGAGACTGCAGAATTTAAAATCTTGGTCCAGAATGTTGAGGAACCTGGTTTGCAGCTTCTCATGAAAGATTGCCATGGATGACAGGGTAGCTGGTCACAAATCACAGACAGGCTCTTCAAAATCCACATGTGGAAAGCTGAGTCCTTATGAGAGTGGCTGTCCCAGGTGAACTGTACTGTGAAAAGATTTACACAGAGGTACAAAGTATAATGAGGGAATGCACAAACATTACTTGTGTTTGTAATGCTGGAGTTAGGAAAACCGAAGCACAACGACAGCTGAAACAAGTGAGGGATGTGCAGGGCAACAACAAGAACTTCTATGAGTATGCTAAAAGCCAAAGAAAGGCTGAGGATAACAGAGAAGGCTGTTTAGTAGGCCAGGAGACCTTGTCACAAAGTATATGGGAAATGCTCAAATAATTTGTGGTTTTACTCCAGGTTTTTTTGATGAAGACTGCCTTCAGGCCTCCCAGGTTCCTGGGCCCAATGGCAGGTTTTCTGGCAATGCCATGGGTGAGACCAAGTAAAGCACAACATCCAGTGGACCTGGAATCTGGGGTCTATTTAAGCACTGAAGAGAACTGATCTTGTATGCTGCCTGATGATACCTCTCATTCATCTACTCTCTGTCCCCATCACTATGGCCACAAGATCCTAACTGCCCATCTCCTGAGGGACATCATTGTTGGCACAGGAAGAATTGGCAGATAGTCATGGGGTTTGTACTGTGCAGTTGCCTGCAGGCAACAACTCGGGCATCACTGGCTGCCATTCCTGAACATACTTGGCCCTCTGGTTTGTTCCATCTTCCCCACTGCCTTCATAATACCACTACAGCCCTTTGTAAACAGTCCCTCTCCAGCCTTCTTGCAGGCCCCAGGTACTGGATGGCTGCTATTAGGTCTCCCCTTCCTGCATCCAGGGCATTCACCTTCCTCTTTCTGAGATTCCTTCTCTCTAAGATCACTTTTTCTTTACAGACCTTATTTCTTTCCCGGGAACCTTGTTTGCAGCCCTCAGACTTCCAATCTAAATAGTATGCAGAAGCACAACTCATGATCAGCCTCTGAGCTCCCAGTCTGTCTTGTGTCTTTTTACCAGTTGGGACATTCAGGATGTGCCACTTTTGCTTAGTCCAGTTGTGATCAGAATCTACCACCAATTCATACTGGTTGTAGCTAGCCAGCAGAAGGCTTCTGCTTTGAGAGTTCAGACTTTCAATTTGAAACATACAGTGTTCATCCCCTCACCCTCAATTATCTGCCATCTCTCAGAGTTCACAGTTTAAAGCTATTTCTCACCTTTGACAGCCAGAAAAGCATTATCCAGAGTACAGAAAGGTACAGAGCACAAAATTAAATTAGACATATATAGGCAACAAGACTGGAAAGGTGCCCAGGGAAATGACAGGTAAAATTGCAAAAGCCAATCTTAATCATTCTTGTAATAGAATGACAACTGGAAGAGTATCTCTATGATCTGGAAGACAGAAACTGCAACACTCATCTTCAGGGAGGAGATGGAGAACTACTGACCAGCAAGTTTCATCACAGTCCCCAGGATGAGCATTTAGCAAATACTCCTAGAAGCCAGATCCAGGCTTTTTAAGGACAGGACAGTGGTATGGAATAACCAGCATGAATTTATAAAGCAGAAGCTGTACCTAAGTTATGCAGGGATGGTGTCAGGAAGGCCAGGGTGCATTTAGAGGTAATCTTGGTGAGGGATGCAGACAATAACAAGTAGGGCTTCTAAAGGAATGTCAGTCAGAAAACAAAGGTCAAAGAAAGCATACCCTTCTGATGAGCCAGACTGAGCAGCTGGTAACAGCATGTGAGGAGAAGGCTGAGATACTCAACAACTTCTTTGCCAGTCAGTCTTTATGGACACCATCCCTTCCCACACCTCCTCAGTGAATGAATTGCAAGTCATGGACAGGGGGAGAACAGTCGTTCCCAGTGTAAAAGAATATCAGGTTGATGACAACCTGAGGAACCTGAACATACACTAGTCCATTGGACCTGGCAAGGTATAGAATAGAATCAAGAAGGTTGGAAGAGACCTCAAGGATCATCGAGTCCAACCTGTCACCCTACACCTCATGCCTATCTAAACCATGGCACCAAGTGCCACGTCCAATCCCCTCTTGAACACCTCCAGGGATGGTGACTCCACCACCTCCCTGGGCAGCACATTCCAATGGCCAACCACTCTCTCTGTGAAGAACTTTCTCCTCACCTCCAGCCTAAACCTCCCCTGGCGCAGCTTGAGACTGTGTCCTCTTGTTCTGGTGCTGGTTGCCTGGGAGAAGAGACCAACCCCCACCTGGCTACAACCTCCCTTCAGGTAGTTGTAGACAGCAATGAGGTCTCCCCTGAGCCTTCTCTTCTCCAGGCTAAACAGTCCCAGCTCCCTCAGCCTCTCCTCATAGGGCTTGTGCTTAAGGCCTCTCACCAGCCTCGTTGCCCTTCTCTGGACATGCTCCAGCAATTCAACATCTTTCCTAAACTGAGGGGCCCAGAACTGGACACAGTACTCAAGGTGTGGCCTAACCAGTGCTGTGTACAGGGGTACAATGACCTCCCTGCTCCTGCTGGCCAAACTATGCCTGATGCAGGCCAGGATGCCATTGGCTCTCTTGGCCACCTGGGCACACTGCTGGCTCATGTTCAGCCTACTGTCAACCAGTACCCCCAGGTCCCTTTCCACCTGGCTGCTCTCCAGCCACTCTGACCCCAGCCTGTAGCTCTGCATGGGGTTGTTGTGGCCGAAGTGCAGCACCCGGCACTTGGACTTGTTGAATGCCATCCTGTTGGACTCTGCCCATCTGTCCAGCCTGTCAAGGTCCCTCTGCAGAGCCCTTCTACCTTCTAACAGATCAACACCTGCTCCCAGCTTGGTGTCATCTGCAAATTTACTGATGATGGACTCAATCCCCTCATCCAGATCATCAATAAAGATATTGAACAGGATGGGGCCCAGCACTGATCCCTGGGGACACCACTAGTGACAGGCTGCCAGCTGGCAGTGGCACCATTCACCACCACTCTCTGGGCTCAGCCCTCCAGCCAGTTCCTAACCCAGCGCAGAGTGCTGCTGTCCAAGCCACAAGCTGCCAGTTTGGCCAAGAGTTTGCTGTGGGGGATGGTGTCAAAGGCCTTGCTGAAGTCCAGGTAGACTACATCCACAGCCTTTCCTACGTCCACCAGGCGGGTCACCTGATCATAGAAGGAGATCAGGTTGGTGAGGCAGGACCTGCCCTTCCTAAATCCATGTTGGCTGGGCCTGATTCCTTGGCTATCCTTCAGGTGCGCAGTGATTGCCCCCAAGACAATCTGCTCCATGATTTTCCCTGGCACTGAGGTCAGGCTGACAGGCCTGTAGTTCCCAGGTTCTTCTGTTCGTCCCTTCTTGTGGATGGGTGTCACATTGGCCAGTTTCCAGTCTTCTGGGACCTCTCCAGTGAGCCAGGACTGGTGGAAAATGATGGAGAGAGGCTTGGCCAGCTCATCTGCCAGCTCTTTCAGCACCCTAGGATGAATCCCATCAGGTCCCATGGACTTGTGAATATCCAAGGGACTCAACAAGTCTCGAACTAATTCCACAGAGTCCTGAGGGAATTGGCTGATGTAGTTGCCAAACCACACTCCTTGAAATTGGACAAATCATGGCAGTCAGATGAAGTCCTCGGTGACTGTAAGAAGAGAAACAGTTCACTCGTTCTTTAGAAGAGTAGAAAGAAGGAGCCTAGGATCTACCAACCTGTCAGCTTCTTTTCTGTGTCTGGGAAGATCATGGAAGATCAAGGAGGTGATTCAAAACAGTTATCATGGCTTCATCAATGTCAATCTAGTGGCCTTCTCTGACGAAGTAACTGCAGCAGTGGAAGAGGTCTAGCTATTATCTATCTCAACTTCTGTAAGCCCTTTGAGATGGTCTGACACAACCTCCTTTCTAAATTGAAGAGATGTAGAGTTGGTGGGTGGACTGTTTGGTGGATAAAGAGTTGGCTGGATGTTCTCATCCAGAGAGCTGTGATCAAAAACTCAGTGCTGGGAGGGAATGAATAACAAATGATGTCCCTCTAGCATCTGTACTGAAACCAGTGCTTAAATATCTTCATCAATGATGTGGAGAGTGGGATCGAGCGCATGCACAACAAGTTTGCAAAAAAGCAGATGAGTGGTATGGTTGAAACATCTGAGGGGTGCCATCCAGAGGGACCTTGACAAGCTCAGGAAGTCAGATCATGTGAACCTCATGAGGCTCACAAAGGCCAAGTGTAAAGTTCTGCACCCAGGTAGGGGCAATCCCTGGTATCAACGCACACCGAGGGATGAAAGGATTGGGAACAGTGATGCAGACAAGGTCGTGGGAGTACTTCTGCTTGGAAAACTGGCTGGACCACCACAGCCAAAAGCTGGTGAAAAGTTGACAATTTCTACTCAATAAGGGTGGAGAGAATCTATCTGAGGGCTACTAGGATGGTTGGAGCTTGGAGCTTAAAACATACAAAGAGAAGATGAGAGAACAGAGCTCTTCAGCCTCAGATAAGGAGGAAGGGGAGATTGGTTTGCTCTCTAAAATGACCAGATGTAATGGGAGAAGGCATTCTCTTCTCTGCGGTGTGCTGTAGAAGGACAAGAAGCAAGAAACTGACGTTGCAATAAGTAATTGCAGTAAGGGTCCACCACTTCTAGGTAGGTATTGCAAAATTTTCCTCATAGTGAAGGCAGTCAGACACTAGAAGTGGCTGTCCACAGACGTGGTTTTCAAAGGTGTATCCATCTGAGGAGACATCCAAGCCTCAGTAGACAAGGCCATGAGCAATTTCAGATAAACTGAAGTAGCTGTTTGTAGTGTAGGATTGGATTAGGTGATCTCCCAAATTCCTTTCTAACCTACCATATTCTAGGATTCTGTGATATCTTTGCTTTTTCTCTCACAGCATTTTTGATTTCCAGAATTCATCAATGACGGTGAGCTGGTAAAGTTTCTTCCTGCCCACGGGCTCTCTCTTGCTAATCCTAGTTTTAATAACAGTGAGCCTGCAATGTGTGATTTTCTCTTCCACCCTGGAGGACACTGCTTTTCCAGGGTTTTCAATTGTTTGCTAAATTATCCATTGCATTTCTGTAAAGTGCTGATGGAAATACAAGATCTATGTAATACATATCTTTCTGTCAATACATAAAATACAGATGTAAAGTCACGGTAAATTTTAAAACGATCACAGTAACTGACATGCAAATAAATACAGTATTTCACAAGAAGATATTAGCTTAACCCTTACACCAACATTAAATAAGTCAGAAACAGTGAGATTATTCTTAGAACAGCAGTTTCCAAATGAAATCCACAGATCAAGGAAGACAAGGAGATAACAAGATGATAACAGGAAACTTGTGCTTTTCCATACCTCAGGAAATAATCTGAGAGAAGAAGAGATATTGCCATTTTTCTCTTCCAAAATATGTCAGCTCTTGATCAGTTATTACACAGCAGGAAGTACAATGTCCTCCCCATAACCCAAACCAGGATTTATCATTTGTGTAAAATTAATCATAGAATCACAGAAGCATAGAATGATTGGGCTTGGAAGGGACTTTTAAAGGTCAGGTCCACTCTACTCTGCTTTTTAAGACTTCTACCTTTTATTTTCTGTGAAAGTTACTGCATAGATTACATCTCTTCAGTTTGCCTTAGTGGTTTGAGTTTTGGTTTGGGGTTTTTTGTGTGGTTCTTTTGGGGCTTTTTTGGTTGATTGGTTGATTTGGGGTTTTGCAGGTTTGGTTTTTTTTGGTGTTTGGGTTTTTCTTGGTTGGTTGGTTTGATTTGCTTTGGATTTTTTGTTTGCTTTTTCCGTTTTGTTTTGGGGGGGTTGTTATTTTTGTGGGGCTTTTTTTTTCTGGGTTTTTGTGTGTGTGTGTTTTGTTTATTTCTTTGTTTTGGGGTTTTGTGTTGTTTTTTTTGTTTGGTTTGCTTTTTCAGGTTTTCTACAATTTCACACATTATTCCAGAATGAATACAAGAAAAAAAAAAAAAACAAACAAAAAACAACACCAAAAGGCCTCAAATCAGAGATAAAGCCTGCTTCCTCTAAGAATACCCTATGACCTGAATAAATAGAAAATACTTTGTTTATTGTTTCATAATCAAGAAGGCCTTAGAGAGTAGTTGGTAAGGTAACGAAGATGCCTCTATTGATTAATTTTGTAAATTTATTGGACCTAAACCCTCTCCAAACCCAATCTAAAATAAAAAAAGCCTGCTTCACAGGATGTTAGGGGTTGGAGGGACCTCTGGAGATCTTTGACTCCAACCCCCTGCTTCATTTCACAATCTGTCTGAATATATATTTATTTATAATAGACTCATGTTCTTATCACAAACCCAGCTATCATCTAGATAGCTAGTTGGAAACATACCACCAAAGTGAAACTTCAGCAAGAGATACATATTTCTGAAAGTTTTTGCTGGAAAAGATTTTTATTTTTGCTCACCAAATTTATAGCCACTTGGAACTTGAATTCTGCTATTTACACATAAGAAAGAGGAAAAAATCATGTAAGTCTTCTCTCAGCCACTTACTTGCCCTTCCTTACCCAAATGTTGGTGAAGTATGTCTCTAACAGGAGTACACAAAGCATTAGGGAACCTGGAAGAGACTGG
Organism: Indicator indicator; assembly: GCF_027791375.1. Classification (NCBI taxonomy): domain Eukaryota; kingdom Metazoa; phylum Chordata; class Aves; order Piciformes; family Indicatoridae; genus Indicator; species Indicator indicator. The sequence goes on from NC_072053.1 coordinate 80,186,847, forward strand.
ATAGGCAGCATTGTTTTGTCTCTGAAGAATATAGTGGCAATGGTAAACAACAGTGGTAATTTTTAGACTTTGTAACCACAACTTTTAACTGCCCTTTAGATTAACAGTCAGTTGAATACTACCCAAATGACCACACATACTGATTTCATATCATACTGGGGGTGATTATTTCCTTCACACAATTTATTGCATGCAAATGGGTTAGGATACTTGTCATTCAGAATGGCTGTAATATATATTTTTTTCCTGCTATAAAATGGTTATGAATCAAAACTGCATGGAATTAACTCTCTAAACATCTGTGAAAATGTACTGTATTTCTGTGGAGACAAACACCATCAATGCTGTCTTATAATCACTCACAAAATAAAAGTAAGTCAGAGTAAAGCTCCCATTGACTGAGAGAAAAATAAATCATTTTTAGCTCTCTTTTCTTCTGTGAAAATAAGAATAATACCCACACCATTCAGTGTTACCCACATTATTCAGTGTTACCCACATCATTCAGTGCTACTTATTTTAGCAATAAGTATTTCTCTTCCAAGCCAAAAAGCTGCTTAGCTCTGAAAAGAAAAATCATGTTTAAGCAACTTGGTTCTTCCTGTTCATTGAATAAGCATTATAAAGGTTTAACTTCTGTCTAATACTTTTTTTCTTGCATCTGTTTATTGTTTTATTTCTTGTATCATCCATGTGAGCTGCTAGAAAGGTACTTGAACTTTTACAACAGTAATCCCAAAGTACAATGGTCTGCTTTTTTGAGGCTATCCATGATATATTTGACATTAGTTCTGTCATCATCAGGCTTCCTTAAGATCAGTGTTGAACTTTCAGTGTCTCCTCTGGATCCCCTACAATTATCTAGTGTCTTTCTTAAACTGCAGAACCCTATACTTCATGCAGTACTTCAGCTTAAACCACAACAACAGGAAAACATGAATAGCTTGCTGTCTTTGAGACTATGTCCATTGCTATAAATCTTTAATGCAGCCAACTGCATTACAATAGTATATCATCTCTGACTCAGGCTAAGATTATGTTTTGTTTAAATCCCCCTGATATCCTCTGTGAAATGGCTCTTACCAACTTGTTCCTTGTCCTGTGTCTTTGCTCACTCAAGTAACTAACACTTTGTAATGTGCTGGAGCCTGAAACTTTACCTGGGTTTGTAATCTCCATTGGCATAGCTTGATCTGTGAATATAATAAATGGTTTGCATTCTGATTTTCAGAGTGCTAATGAAAATTATTGAATATCAGGACTTGCTGCATGCTTCTGTTCTGATTATGAACCACAGTTAATTAATCTCTGCAAACAAGTTTCTAGCCAGTGTTTTCCATAATGTATTCTGCACTGTGCTCTACAAGGTCATCTGTCAGAATGTAAAGTCTCAAACCCTGACACAAGTCAAGATATCACATCTATCACTTCCCTCCTATTGTGGTCAGGAGGAGGAATATTTATTAATTACCCTCACAACAATAAATAATAAATGATACAGCAAATGGGTATTAATAGTAATAGTAACCCTTTATTAACATGAAATACTCCAAAACTTGTTAAAAGGATCATTTTACGGTTGGAAGTTATATTTACAATGGGATTATGCAGTCTTAGGGCAAATATAAACTAATCTATGTAAATTAGGAGGCAACAACTTGGAAAGAGAAAGTTCCCGAGAGCAGATAGTGCTCGATTACAGCAGGGGGAGGCTCAATAAGAACCTTTAAACCCAAAGGGCAGTGAATGAGTTACTCACAGCTGGTTTCACCCATATAGGGATGCTGCTGCTGCTGCTGCATTAGTTTGGGCTCTCTCGTAGGGCACTGCATGGCGGATTGCTGGCAGGAAAGGTTTCCCACGTGGTCCCAGGCTGGTCTGGCTTCAGCGGACGGCAGGCAGTTAACGACGCTCTTGGCGATGGGCGCTTGCTTGGTTCCTGGGTAAACTGAGGCACAGCACGAGTCTGGTGGCAAGGGGAAGCAGGCTAAGGCGGATCTGGCTTCTAGGCTCGTGGCTATTCCGGCTTGCATGTGTATGGCTTGTGGCTTTACCCCAGGCTCTGGACCAGGCACTCGAGGCAGGGCAGGGGCAAGTAGAGGCAGCAAGGCAAGGCAAGGCTTCAGCAGGCTTGAGCAAGGCAAGGCAAGGCAAGGCTGACCACCAAGTCACTTGTGTATATACAAATTGCCAGAGATCAGTTGGTCCAATGGGGCATTGAAGCCAACCTGTAGCTGCCCAATGGAAAGATGTTCTGCCAGGCTATAACCATGAAAGGCAGAAGCAAGGACCTTGTATCTGGGGGAGCAGTGGTCAGCTTATGTGCTCTCACCCTAGATAAACATCTTGCTTACCAGACAGGCAGGAGTCCTGTCCCCTTTGCTCTTTTTCCTGCATTGCCCTGTTTTCCTGCAGGAAAGAGGGGAGAGAAAGGGACCCTGTCTAGACATCTTAAGGCCTGTCTGGATTTGTACTGGGCCATGTCATGGCCCTACCATCACACCTCCTGTCCACAAAAGTCAAGATATCATATTTACTCCTTCCATCCTAACCACAAAAGCATGTTGCCTTCTCAGAGAAAGAAATCAGGCTCATTTCATGTAATGTGTTCTTTGCTATAGAATGTTACCTATCACTCCTCATTTTCCTACCCCTACTGGATCAAATTCAGCATAATTTAATTTGTAGATATCAGTAAATAAGTTACAGCACTGCTCTGGCAACTGAAATTAGGAATATAAGTATAGAGTTTCCACTTCCTTGTTTTCAGAGATAGAATCAACCAGGTTGGAAGAGACCTCCAAGATCATCCAGTCCAACCTATCACCCAGCCCTACCCAATCAACTAGACCGTGGCACTAAGTGCCTCATCCAGTCTTTTCTTGAACATCTTCAGAGACGGTGACTCGACCACCTCCCTGGGCAGCACATTCCAATGGCAAATCACTCCCTCTGTGAAGAACTTACTCCTAATATCCAGTATGTTTCTCCCCTAGCACAACTTGAGACTGTGTCCCCTCATTCTGCTGCTGGTTGCCTGGGAGAAGAGATCGACCCAGATACCTTTATGTTCTGTTGATGTTTATTCCTCTAGCCATGACTTTCAATAACAGCCACTGAAGTTTTGAAGTTTTTCATTAACTGGCAATGTGTGAGTTTTGACAACATAGATACAGATTTATCTCTGATAGAGGGAAAGACAGAGACTGATTGTAGCCCTATAACTCTCTCTTCCTCTCACCAAATTCAGACTAGCAATGTAGATGAGCTACTTTCCCTCCATTTTCCCCCCATTATTGGATAATGAGTATAGAAATCCTTCAGAGAAAATGAGAGTAGAAAAACAAAACAAACCCCCACACATTTTAACTGCAGACTTGTAGAGAAAATATTTCTCTGACCTGAAAAGTCATTTGTGCCTTGATAAAATCATGGAATGAAAATAGCAACCATAAGTAGCCAGAACTAAAAGGAAGCATCACCAAACATCTCTCATCCTTATCCTTACAGTGTCTTGAAAAAAAGAGAAGGTTTGAACAAAGAATTCATTGTTATTGTGTCCTTCTGCCCCATAGAGGGATGGATTTGATTCCTAGTCCTCAGCTACATCACACAAAGTGTGTCAGCTACAAATAAAAAATATTTACACCCAAGCATAAATACTCTGAAAGTTTTCCTATGTAAGGTCTAACTTAAAACTCTGATAAGAGGAGTTAAAATGTCCTAAACAATTCAAATAATTTACTTCTAAGTAGCAGGCATCTGATTTTTCTTTTTCTTCCAACTGCTACTGAGTAGTTAATAAAGAAAAAAATCTTCACAGGATTTCTGTACTGCTGCAACAAAATTGTGCAATTGTTTTCATTCACTCTTACCAGAACAATGTAGAATGAATGACCTGTTGTCATCTCAAAGCATGAAATAAAGTTTAAACAATGAAAAAAAGAACTATGTCTTGATAAAGAATACTTACAGAAAACATTTGTCATGATTCATATTTAATATCCTGTCTAGTTTCAGAAGGTACTGCAATTAAAAGTGCATTAATGGCAATAATTTCTAATTCATGGTATGAACCTAACAGAGCATAGCAACTGTTAGAATTGAAAGACAATTGTTAACTGTCAGAAGATAACATTCTCTTCAATGAGATAAGCTTTGCATTATTAAAACCAAAGATAGATGAACGTAAAAGAGCTTCCAAATATTACTGAAGCAGCTGAACTTTAATGACTTTAATTCTGGGGCATATAACTGTAAAATGACACTGAGAAAAAAACCCAAACAGTTAAATGTGACATGCAAAATTTTTGTCACTTATGGGTTACCCATTGCAATGGCAAGCTGGAAAATGAAGTTTTGAAATGTTTTAAATAATGGATGTAGATCTCTCTTCTTTAAATATGTGAGACATTGTGGGGGGGAAAAACTAACAAAAAAGTGAACTACCCTACACAGGTGGAAGTTAAAATTAATAAGGATTAATAAGGCAAGCAGTGCTTGACTCTGGGAAGAGACCTGTGGAGGGGACAGTGGAAGGTGACATTCAGGTGACACCACAGATGTGTATAGCAAGAAAGTCAGGATGAAGAACAGAGATAGTTAAGATGAAAGACTATGGTAACATAAGAGAAAGGTAGAGATCTAACTCCCACAGATTTTGTTTCCTAAAATCAAAGAAGCACAACAGTAGTCTTCTAAATAAAAAAGGGAAAAAAAAAAAAAAAGGATAATCCTAGTAGGATTATTATCAGGTGTGAAAAACTTACAAAATGCATGTATCACATTGCTGTCTGCATACGAGCTTTCCTCCTCCTGTACTAAAACTCTGGAATAGAAACTGTGGGAAAAGCCAGTGACCATCTAACAGCCCCAAACAAAGATACATAACTTTTCAAACGAGCTGCAAAGATATTATTATGATTACTCTGTGCTAATTAAAGGCATCTGGTCTTGAGGCACAAGAAAGCAAATGGAGAAAGCAAAGGAGGTGGGGTAGACTGGAAGAACAGCCTTGGTTTGATGTTCTGCTTCATTCCAAGGACCGTGATATATCTCTCAAGCTTTATACATGTGGCCTGGTAAACATCAATATGAAAGCAAATGTTTTATACTCTCCAGAACAGAAAGATTAACTTAACAAAAAGATTTAAAGGAATCCATATTGTAGAGATTCTATAGTAGGTCTTAGAAATAATGAACCAAGTCTCTAATTAATCAGGAAACGTATTTGGTAGGAAGAGGGATTCCAGGATATTCCAAGTGTTGTTATGCTTTACAGATTTTTAACCATGAGACTGATGCAAACCATGGTCCTCACAGGAGACACCCACATGAGTCTCCACCAGTCCTACTAAACAGGTTAGACACATCTTCTGCGTTTATAAGAGAAGGGTGAGTATTGATGTTGCATAGCCTGCCTCCTCAAGGTATTTTCCAAACTCTTCCTTGTCTGCCTTGGTGAGAAATAAATTAGTAGTCGTAAGAATGATACACAGTTTCACATTCAAAGGAACCCCAGTTATCCTGTGTTGGAAGCGTTTGTAGACCAATCAACAATCTGACTACACCTGAGCTTACAACTGAGCTGTCATGTGCTTTTGTTGACTTTATTTATAGGAAATTATGAACGGTAATTGTTTAGGAATTTAAAAATAGGCATCTTCATGATATTTCTATAATATTTATTTTAACATTTACACACACACACAAAAAGCCCCAAACCTTCTGCATTTAAATTTAAATTAAAATTTTAAAATTGCTTGTGAATTTCTGAATCTTTTTGATAAGGCATCCACTTAAATAGCTGTAGAGGAAAGGTTGCTAGGAAAATTATGAAAACATTCACTGCAAGGGGCATTTTGAGATGCAGTTCCTTCCTCACTTCTGTGTCTTTGTTTTTCGCTTTTCTCTTTCCTCTCCACTTGCACAAACACATATTTCCCCTCCCCTATTGAAGGAAGGTAGGTAGTGTACTTCATGCTGCAGCCATAAGCAATGTAAGTAAGCAACAACTGGACAGTCTTTTGGGGTATAACAAGGAAGAAATCTTAAAATAAATACACACAATAATATTATTACAAATTGCAAATAGGAATAGTGAAAAAAATGAAGCAGTAAACCAAACAAACCAGTGTATAAAAGGAAATCACAGCTGCCCTCATGTATGATTGGTTGAGCAAAGCTACTGACTAGCAACGCTCAAAGTGAGATCAGAATCAGATCCCCACTGCAGTGAAAAACAGAACTTCAGCAAAGGACCCTACAGCATTTCTTCCTGGCAAGTTATTCTAGGCAACAGAGAGCAGTGGCTGATTAGGACTTCACAAAACTGTACAATTTGCATTCAAGAGAGTGTTCGATCTCACACCTCTCCTGCCAATTTGCCTCTAGGGCTTTGGTTCAGGAGGAGGACCCATGGTGAGATTAAAACAGTTGTCCCACCAGGGGTAAATTGCTACAGAAATACAACAGAAATCCCCTCTTAGTTGCAAAAGCTGTTATTGTATGTCTCTCATAGACAAATGAAATGCAGATAAAGAAAAGTATAACAGAACGTGTATTTTAGATCCCAGTATGATAATTTTAAAAGCCATATTTACGCTATCTCCCTAAAATGGCTGGATTTATACAAGCTTTAACCTTTACACAATAGCCTTATTAAATGCACCATCTACTTAAAGCTGCTCTACCAGTAAGAACTGATATTGTATTTTTCTGCTCTGTTGATATACAGATGAAAGCTGGGCATGATTTGGATAGCAGATTAGTTTAGAATTCTCTTGCAAAGGATATTCTCAATTTGGAAAATCATCACTGTGCCACAAAAAAACAAAGCTTTCTAAATGAAGGTGATTCTGAAAAGTAGCTCATACAAATAAGCAAGCGTCCTATGGACAGTGACTCTGGCAGTGATTTAAAGATCAGATACAGGAATTAAAAAGAATCCCATTACCAGCTTTTTATAATCAGTACTGTGTCACTGTTACTGACTTGGTGTATTAGCAACTAAATATATTCTGTAGAAATAACATTGGCAATGTAGATCTTTAACAGCTTATGAGTTTGAGGTCGTAATAAAATAAAAAGCAATACCCAGTAAGTGAGAGACTTTTTAAAAAATGCTGTGACACTAACTCATGACAAATTTACCACATTATTAAAGACAAACAGTTTATTCTCATCCTGTGGGTAGCAGATCAATTAATCTCCTTGATAAAGTATATCCAGGATGCAAACTATTCATATGTTTAAAAGAAGGCTGCTAAATGCTTAGAAATGACTGGTAACCCTTTAAGAGCTACTAAATTGAACTTGGAGGATGCATGATATATATTTGTACTGCTTTTACTTTTCTTCAGATGCCTGACTATGTGTACTATTTAATCTCTCATAAGCACCTCAGAAATGCAAATATTCCCTCTTTCCACAAACCCTGCAGTTGAGATGGAACCTGGCAAAAACCTCCTTCCTGGATGCAAAGTATGTACCCTACCAGGTATATACAGAACTTCAAGGCAAGATTTGGACACAAATTGGAAGAGTGAAAACCACACCATAACTGTAAGAGAAGTTTTCTAACAACTGTGCCAGAGAAAATCCCAAATACAGACCTGCACAAATGAGGGAACCAAGATTTCTGTACTTTAGGAAATTCCAGAGATCAGCATACTTAAAACGTGAGGCTCAGACTTTACTGAGAAAAACTGCAATCCTGATCTTAGAGTGCCCCTTCACAGAGGAAAACAAAATACAAGAAAAGAGAGAGCCTTGGTCTGAACTGACTCAGAGGTCCCATTCTGTACAGGCACACTGTTAAAGCAGCACAGATTTGTGAAGATGCAAGACTGCATGTATGCTGCAGAACTATAAAATCACAGAGTATATCCAGTTGGAAGACACCTTCAAGACCATCCAGTCCAACCTTCAACCCTGCACTGAAGGATCAACACTAAACGATGCCCCTAAGCACCAGGTCCACATGCCACTTAAACTCTTCCAGGCACGGTGCCTCCACCACTGTCCTGGGAACACCATTGCAATGTTTGAGAACCCTTCCATTGAAGAAATATTTCCTAATATCCAACCTAAACCTGCTCTGGAGCAGCTTATAACCATTTCCTCTAGTCCTGTCAGTTGTCATCAAGAAGAGGCTGGTCCTTCCAACCTTCTTCCTAGCTCCAACCTCCCTTCAGGTAGTTGTAAAGTGTGATAAGGTCTTCCCTCAGCCTCCTCTTCTCCAGACTGAACAACCTTAGCTCCTTCAGCTATTCCTTGAAGGCCATGTGCACAAGGCCCTTCATGAACCTTACTGCCCTTTGCTGGACATGCTCCAGCACCTCAGTGTCCTTCCTATAGTGAGGGGTCCAGAATGAACACAGTGCTCGAGGTGTAGCCTCACCAATGCTGAGCATCTCCCTGTTCCTGCTGGCCACAGCATTTCTAATCCAAGACAGGATGCTACTGGCCTTCTTGGCCACCTGGGAACATTACTGACTCATATTCAGCTGACTATCAACCAATACTCCCACGTCCCTCTCCCAAGTTTCAGTTTTCCAACCATACATCCCCAAGTCTGTAGCTTACCAAGAGGTTGTTGTGACACTTGGCCTTGTGGAACTTCATACAATTAACCATGGCCCATTGGTCTAACCTGTTCAGATCCCATTGTAAAGCTTCTCTACCCTCTAACACATCAAGTCACCCAGCTTGGTGTCATCTGCATATTTACTGAGGCTGTATTCAATCTCCTCATCCAGATCATTGATAAAGATATTAAAGAGGAGAGGCCCCAGTACTGAACCCTGGGGAACACTGCTAGGGACCAGACACCACCCAGACTTAACTCCATTCACCACCACTCTTTGGGCCTAGCCATCCAGACAGCTTTTTTTATCCAGTGCAGAGTGCACTGATCCAAGCCTTGTGCCAGGAGTTTCTGAAGGACAATGCTGTGGGAGACAGTGTTGAAGGCTTTGCTAAAGTCCAGGTAGATAATATAATGCCCATGGTCCTTCCCTCATCCACTGGGCAGGTCACCTTGTTGCAGAAGGAGATCAAGTTAGTCAGACAGGACCTGCCTTTCATAAACCCATGCCAACTGGGCCTGATCCCCTGGTTGTCTTGAAAGTGCTGTGAGATGGCACTCAGGGTGACCTGCTCCATGACCAGTCCTTGCACAGAGGTCAGGCTGACAGGCTTGTACTTCCCTGAATCACCCTTCCAGCCCTTCTTGTAGATGGGCATCACATGTGCCAGTCTCCATCATCTGGGACCTCCCTGGTTAGCCAGGACTGTTGACAAATAATCAGGAGTGGCTTGGTGAGCACACCTGCCAGCTCCTTAACTACCCTTGGGTGGATCCCATCCGGTCCCATAGACTTGTGCACATCGAAGCAGCACAATTGGCCATTGGTTATTTCTTCCCCAATTATGGGGCCTGCATTCTGCTCCCATTCCTGTCTTCCAGTTCTGGGAGGTAGACCCCCAGGGTTCAGCAGCTCAGACTTTTCCTTGTCCTCAGTCACCGAGTTTCCTCCCCCACCCAGTAGTGGGTGGACATTCTCCCTCACTCTTCTTTTACTGTAAACATATTTATAGAAAAATTTTTAAATTATCTTTAATGACACTGGCCAGATTAAGTTCTACTCCAGCTTTGGCCTTTTAATTGTCTCCCTACATATCCTTACAAGAACCTTGTACTCTTTCTGAGTTGCCTGCCTCTCCTTCCATAGCCAGTAGACTTTCCTTTTCTTCCTGAGTTCTACCCAAAGCTCTCTGATTAGCGAGGCATTCAGGAGAGGACATTAGGTAAAACAATGAGTTTGGACTTTCTGAGCATAAGGACTTAGTTTCAAAAAAAAAAAAAAATAGTACATCTTAACTTGGGGCAGTAGCAGCTTCTTCCATGAACCTGTGTTCTCTGTGAGCACCACAGTTATTAACTCTATTAGCAAGTTCTTCTATTATTTGCACTGTTCTTTTAGAAACACCACCAATTACTATACTTCTTTCTGTAGGAAAAGCAGGGCTTATGGAAGAGGTAGAAAGACTTCCTGGATGCTTCTGTCCCTTCTATGCAAAGAACTTGAAATCTCCTTCAAAGAAAAGGAATCAGCATTAGAAAGCTCTAACAGCAGCACTGATCCATGGACTGCAGTATCAGAAATGCAGGCCTGTGATCTTTTGTGGGGCATCTTACTGCAAGCCTGTTGCTCAAGGAGATCCTGAAACAGTATTGAAGATGGTATTTGAGCTGTAGGTAGAACCCCAAAACAAAGGCAGAAACTTACCAATGTATGTACCTGTAATACATAAAAATGGAACTAACACTGGGAAATAGAAGAAATATTTGTCTACTTTCTCATCCTGCATAATAGACTGAAAAGTGCAATAGAAGTATATGTCCTATCAACTAAAGTTTTTAGGACACCATCAGTCTTCTCCAATGCAGTTCAACTTACACAACAGCATAGAATAATTGCTCTTTACTTAAACTGTAATGCACAGTACAACCTCTGATAATGTATTACCCCAAACACAGTAACGCAGCATGCAAAAAATCAACATCAGATGTGAAATGATCCATCAGAGAGCTCTGCTAAAAAATATATTTATTTATGAGTGTAGATTTTTCTTTAAAGATCATCCTTCTCCTACTTTTGCCTCTCTGCAAATGTTAAATTTCATGTTCATATTTCTGTCATCTTGATGAAAAAGACAACTGAAAAGAAGGATCAGTTCAGATTTTATAAAAAATTCCATAGGGAGCAATTTTTTGTCAAAAACAAACAAACGAAAAGAAATAAATTATGGAGAGGCAGTAACTGATCCTCTGAGCTGGTCATGGGCTAGTTTTAAAGAGATAAGCAAAATCCTTCCATTTTGTCAGAGAAAATAATGCAGCCGATATGGAAACAACACATAAAGTGGTTCCTGATGCTTTTCATACAAACCCAAAGTCTTTCCCTTTGCAAAGCTTGAACTAGATATATGACAAAAAAAAAAAAAAAAAGAGATCAAGAATGAGATGTGGCTACAAAGACACAGGCAGATGACTGTATTGAAGTCACTACATCAACAATAGCCCTGCATCAGGAAGAAATGTTGTAATACATTTGCAGATAATTATTATTTTAATATATATACAACAAAGAGAGCAAGAGTAATTAATTTGCAAAGACAAGATTACTGAAGCATAAGAAAAGCTTTTACAGATTTCCAATAGAATGTAAAAAGCACAGGACAAGGACAAAATCCAAATCCATAATGAATTTTTCATTGATTATTGCCAGAGTTAACTGAAAATTGCCAAAGTACGAAAATTCTTTAAAGGCCTCCAGCACTCTTCCTTATCTCTTTCTGATGTGGAAGGCTTATTTCACAATAAGATAATTCATCAGATGTCTAAGAACAACCATCATTTATGCATCTATCTATTGAATCCTAAACCTCTAAATCCTTTGCTCATCAGTTTCTTGATGATAAAAATTAAATCAGAAAGAAATCTCATCTCCTTGTAGTTTCCTTACTTTGAACTTCTCTAGCAACACACTGACATTGAAGAGGATCAGCAAAGCATTCCCTAAGTGCAGAAAAGGTCTATCTTGGTTCAGTTAGGCAGAAGCAAGAAGGAGCATGCCCAGATTTTGATTACTCCACCACTAGCCCATGTGATTTGGAGGAAAACTGCTAATTAGAAGAGATGTCCATGTGACAGCAGCCTGTGCCAGAGAATGGTGGAGGTGTGAGGAGCTCCCTCACAGGCTGTTTGTCTCCTTTTTTATTTCTGTTCACAAGTTACTCTTGGCAAAAGGATTAGGCTTCACAAACAGATGCATATTTCTAGAAATTCCTCAGTTTTAGCAATCAAGGTCAGGAAGCAAAGAAAACGTGTAAATCAGACCAAAGGCAGCTCAAGGTAGTACACAGAAATTATAGTGTTTCTTTCTGACTGAAAATATTCTTCCTTTTGAACCCTTTCATACTCTATACATGTGAACTTCATTTGGTTTCTCTTTGCAGGTCAGCTTTCTGTACTGAATCATAGAATGGTCTGGGTTGGAAGGGACCTCCAAAGGTCACATAATCCAACCCCCTCTGCAGTAAGAAGGGACATCCTCAACTAGATCAGGCTGCCCAGAGACCTGTAAAGACTCACAGAGAGAGTTATTCGTTGGAATGTGCTGCCCAGGGAGGTGGTGGAGTCACCACCCCTGGAGGTGTTCAAGAGGGGATTGGATGTGGCACTTGGTGACATGGTTTAGTAGTCATGAGGTCTTGGGTGACAGGTTGGACTTGATGATCCTTGAGGTCTTTTCCAACCTTATTGATTCTGTGATTCTGTGACTCACCTTGAATAGCTCCAGGGGTGGGTAACCAACCATCTCCCCAGGTAACCTGTTCCAGTGTTCCACCACCCTCATGGTAAATACCTTGTTCCTAACATCCAATCTAAATCTACTCTTCTCTAATTTGAAGCCATTGACCTGCATCCTATCACTGCAGGCCTTTGCAAACAGTCTCTCTCCATCTTTCTTGTAGGCCCCCTTCAGGTACTGGAAGGCCACTATTAGGTCTCCCTGGAGCCTTCTGTTTTCACAGAATCACAGAATTGTTAGGGTTGGAAGGGACTTCAAGGATCATCTAGTTCCACCCCCATCACTGCCATGGGCAGGGACACTTTCTACTAGATCAGGTTACCTAGAGCTACATGCAGTCTGGCCTTAAAAACATCCAGGGATTGGTCTTCCACCACCTCCCAGGCTAAACACCCCCAGCTCCCTCAGCCTGTCTTCATAGCAGAGGTGCTCCAAATCTCTGATCATTTTCATGGCCCTCCTCTGGACCTGTTCCATCAGGTCCATGTCCTTCCTATATTGAGGACACCAGATCTGGATGCAGTACTCCAGGTGAGGTCTCACTGGAGCAGAGAATCACCTTACATGATCTGCTGGCCATGCTGCTTTTGATGCAGCCCAGGACACGATTGGCCTTCTGGGCTGCAAGCTCACACTGTCTTCTCATGTCCAGCTTCTTGTCCAGGAGCAACCACAGGGAGCATATGGCTATCTTTGCTCATGGAACTATTTTCATATTTTCTGATATAACAGAGGCCATACGCTGCCCTATGAATGTTAAAATAAAAAATAACTAGAATTTCGTAAGTAGCGGAAGCTTTTACAGTGAAATACTTCTGTGAACTAAGTAAACACCAGTATAAAGACAATAAAAAACCTTGTTGTAGTAAACACAATCAAGTTGTAATTATTTAGCTGTCCTGGTTTGAGTTAGAACAGAACTAATTCTGTTCAGTAATATTAATTTTTTGGCTCAGTCTGTTCTAAGTACCTGCATTTTCTGCAGTTTATGGCACGTTTTCATGCTTATAATAGTGATAATGCTTGATGTTTATACTCAGCACCGAGGACTGGTTTGCAGATCAAGGTCAGTTCTAAACCTTGTGAACCATTTTGGGGGTGCAGAAAATAAAAGCCTTACCTGCAGGGAGGAGCAGACAGGGCAGGTGACCCTAAACTGATCAACCAGGTATTTCATTCCAGATATCTATTATCCAGGAGAAAACTGAGGGATCACCAAGGTGGGATCACCCTTCTCCAATGGCTGGCATCTGAGGAGGACTCTGTCCATTCTGCCTTACATCCCAATCCATCAGTTCCTGAATCCAGTTCCAGAATCCAGCCCCTGAGTCCAGTTCCTGTTTGCTGCAGAGTCCAGTCTGGGAGCTCCCCAGTGCCTGTCCCCAGCATCAGTAGTCCCAGTGGTGACTTGCCACCGTTTGGTATTGATTCTGTAAGTTTTTGTGTATATTTTATTTTGTTATTATTATTTTGTTATTATTATTTTCATTAAAGCCATTTTCATTTTCTTTGCCAACACATCAGTCTCTTTCTCTTATTCCCTTTCTCTTCTCTTTGGAAAGGCAGAGAGGTTCATACAGAATGCCTGTCACTCCTTTAATTGCTGGCCCAGCCCTAACTCTGACATGAATACACCACCAAATGTTAACTTTTTGTGCTTATTTAAGAAAATCTTTGCCTACATGAGGTTAAATTCAAAGAAGTTTCACAAACCTATCTGTAACATAACATTTATTTTCAACTTTAAATACACTCCTTAACTAAGTAACACTTAACATTTTCCTATTAACTCCTTACAGTGCTCTCAAGAACAAGGAAAGAGAGAGATATGTTGTGGAAGTAATAAGAGAAGAATGAAATAACGTTAAAAATAAAGTGACAGCGTATTTTATGATAGAGAAATATGATTTACTAGAAGCTGTTCGTTTATTTTATAGTACATTGTTGGCAGTAACTGTCTCTTTAGAAACAATAAATATAGACAGAACACACAGAGCATTTACCAGATATGTAGGAAAACCTCAACAAATTGTGCTGCTTGCAAAAATGTTTATATTAGAGGAGCACACAGGAAGTTTTTTGAAACCTGGAGAGCTGCTTCCCTAAAATATAGTAAATGAAACATAGCTGTCCTTATTGCCCATGTGAGGACTACTTATTAATTGATAAGGCAATTTACAGGCAAATGCAGCTATTTGAGTCATGAATAGAACAGTCATTAAAATAAAAAATAGTTATTTCTTTGTAGATGATTAAGGTTTGTGCCATTTTTTTTTTTAATGAAAAGAAAGCAAGAAGACAGTTGAGTAATTAATTACTCCTGATTTGCCCACATAACCATATTTGTTTACAGACATTTCAGGTAACATGGTCTGACATTTTGGTTTATGATACATATTAAATACCAATATATAGAACTCTATAGGCCAAACTAGTATCAAACTATAATGGCCTTCTTAATCAGGATATTAATAGTTTGCCTTGTTAATCTTCTGTACTGACTCCCTTTTTCATCTGTCAAGAATTTAAGAGATTTTAAATATTTTTTTTCTTGTTCAGTAAGCCAATTTTGAATTTCCTTAACCATTATGAAAATCTTACCATAATATGCCATAATATGACATATGCTGTCT
The DNA here is from genome assembly GCF_027791375.1 of Indicator indicator. NCBI lineage: Eukaryota > Metazoa > Chordata > Aves > Piciformes > Indicatoridae > Indicator > Indicator indicator. The sequence goes on from NC_072053.1 coordinate 80,201,860, forward strand.
GTCAAGACTCAGATAGCCTTTGATGTGTGTATGCATTCCTCTGAATACTTGTGAAACTTTTTCACTGCAAGGGTGACAGAGCACTGGAGGAGGCTGCCCAGAGAATTTGTGAAGTTTCCTTCACTGGAGACATTCAGATCCCACCTGTATGCATTCCTGAGTGACCTGCTCTAGGTGATCCTGCCCTGGCAGGGGAGTTGGACCAGATGATCTTTCAAGGTCTCTTCCAATCCCTAGCATTTTGTGATTCTGTGAGTCTGTGAAATAAAATCTGTCCCCTAAATTTGACCAATTATAAGTCAATCATGAGAAAGCAAATTTTCTGCCTCTCATTTTCACTTAAAAACATTTTTCTGTCACCTAAGACAAGCAACTGGAGTTATTGCCTGGTCATGTGCTGTGTTTGTATTTTTATACTCCCCTGAATGGTGTGGAATGTGATCATTTAATCATCTTAGGCAGACAGAATACTGTCTTGTGGAAAGTGTCCTTCTCAAAAAGCTTCACTGTGATTCCACAGACAGGAGCTAGTCACATCCTACTTACATGTACAAAAACTCTATCCTCTCTATTGGGAGAATTTGTGAGTTTGAAATATCCTGAGCTTCCTGCATCAGAGGGATGCCCAGGATGCAGAAAAAGAACAGCTGAGAGCAGAGTTTCATCCTCAGTAGTTTTCACTGCTGATGTAAAAAGTTGCCCATCAAGATCCCAAGTTTATTTAGGGTCTTGTCCTGAGGTGCCTGCTACTTAAGCATTATCTACACTTCTAAGACAGGAACCTGATTTCTGTCCTCATCACTGGAGCCATTTGCATGTAAGTGTCTCCTATACAAAATGATGTTTCAGTATTAGATAAAAATTTTACCTTCTACAGAAGTGCAAACTTTCCTTCAGTGGGACATACAACTCATGCTTAAGAATCAAGATCTGTTTTCCAGTCCCAGTTAAGTTTGCTGGAGAATGTAAATATCTAGCAAAGGGGTGATATTCCTTTGTAGTTTGCAACATGTTTTAATTAAAAGAAAATGAAGTGGAAAAGATGCAGACTTGTAGAAATGTATTTTCTTTGATTGTGTTATTTGTGACCTTATAATAACAAGAGAAATTCCTAAACTTTTTCTTATTCATCTAACCTGATGAAATATCATCATACTGTACTTATTCCCATTCTAAATATAGAAGAAAGTCATGGTGATAACATTTCTGAAGCCTCTTAGCCTTTACTCATACATGAATTAAAATAGTACATCCTTTCATATATATTTATTTGAATATGGGGGGGGGAAAAGGGATAGAGGGAACACAATGACTTGTAATTTAACAATCAAAATAAATCTGCCAAAATGAATATACTTGTTTTCCCTGGCAGTAATACAAACACAAGACAATGCAGTCAATCCTGAATTAGGGTTATGTTACTGAGGAACAATGGTGAATAAAATAAGTTGTTTAATTTTTGGCTGTACATATACATTAACTGTCAAGACATGCATTGCTCTGTACTGTTTTAAGGATAAAGTCATTTGCATGTGCATATGTTTCAAAAATACATCTACTGAGAAAAGTGTCTCTGCAGTCTCTCCTATATGATAAGAACCAAGAGAAGGGGGCAGTCAGTGTCATAGGAATCACAAAAAGAACCAAACTAACATATACATAGACCTGACACATCACAGGTTCTGGGTTAGGTGTTTTTGAGGTTTTCATTCATTCACACATTTCAGTGTGAATGAGCAGTTGCTTAGGGGTTCAAACCCTATCTATCATCCTTAATAAAGTAATTTCTTTAAGAAATGTCTTTCTCAAAGTAAGATTTATCTCTACAATTTCCTTCTTAAAATACCTGCTCAAGTATGCTGGTGTCATTAGGACAGGACCTTAGAAACCCGACTTCAAACTGTTCACTCTGGAGACTTCAAACAAAACGAATCATTGAGATTTCACCTCTGACTACAGCAAACTAGTGAAACTCACTGGAGTTTTGTAGGTGCAATAGAGAGGAAGAGAAGTCATCCAAATATTTCTTAATCAGGATATTAACAGTTTGTCTCATTAATCTTCTGTACTGACTCCTTTTTTCATCTGCTGTTCATTTGGCAGGTGTCAGAAAGCATCCATCTGTACTTTTCATCACACATCCCATCTGTCAGTTCAAAAATGATAAAATCATTCTCTGCCAAACTTCAACCTAACTGGTCATTTTTAATAAAATTCAAGTGGTGTGCATCTGCCTGCCCTTTTTTTTCTTTCTTTTTTTTTTTAAAGGTAATTATTACAGGGGTTTTCCTCCCTCCTACAAGTTCTATATCAGAAAGAGTTATTGATTTATTGTCAACATATCCAGTTCCATGTTGATGGCTCCTGTAAACACTTTCTTCCCTTTCTAATATACCCAGCCTCGAAATAACAAACAATCCACATCATCTTCAAGACACTTTTGACCTGAAGCAAGGTATAATAATGTCTGGGTAGACAGTGTCCAATATTGAGCTTTCTTTGTTGCTCGCTGTATTCTTTTGCAAAAAGCATCTTCTAAGGTCTGTTTCTGAAGAGAACAACCAGCCATTTAATTACTCACAGATGAGAAGACAGATGAGGTCCATCTCTTACATGCCTGTCTTAAAGTTATTAATATGACATACTAATTAAATAAATAAAATTACATGTTGACTGCCTTTAGTCCTGTTCTGGTTTAAGGCCAGACAGATCTTCCATTGCCCCGAGAGGGACAAAAGAGTGACACTCACACAAATGGATTGGAGAGTGATGGAAAGTTAAAATGGAAAAGGAATTGGTGTTTTACAGAAATTGCAAAGCATAGTGGCAAAGATATCCCAAAGCATACAGAGTCCCTTGCACCACACTCAAAGGCCTCCCAACACTTCCCTTCTCCCCACCTGGGGGTGCACCCAAAACCCCCAGGGCTCTTTCTTCCCCCGCCTCTGCCACTGCTAGGCTAGTCTCAGGCTGGCCACGTCTGAGACTACCCCCCCTATTCTACTCCTGGAATTAGGTCTAGACAGGCTTAAGAGGCCTTGAGATACTCCCCCACCATTACCTGATAGAGAGCATCTCCCACGGGAGCAGAGAGGGAAGAAAGAGGAAGAGAATGACTTTGCAGATGAATTCATAGGGCACAGGGTTTATGGGTAGAAATAGGCTGTTTCCTGTGTCCACCTTACTGGGTTGGACACTCAGGACACCAGAGGTGTAACCTATGTGGCAGTAACAGAAGGCACCCAGCCTAAACTGCCACAGGTCCCTTTAAAGATTATAAAATATTGTAAAAGTTCAAAACAAACAAACCAAAAAATCCCTTGAAATTTGGACTGAAATTTCTTGAAGTCCTTAAATAATTCTGGAGGCCCAAAAGCACTGAATTATATCAAAACCCATACACAAGCTCTTTTAGGAAAAAAATATTTGTACAGTTAAATGAAGGGGATTATTGTTGAAAACTCTTGGAAGCAGTTATTTAGCCTGAACAGATAATGTTGCTTAATTCCAGTGTCACATTTATTCAGTCTTTAATTTCTCTCCACTGACAGGGAAAATGAAATAAATAAATAGATAGATAGATAAATCAAAGAATTCCCATTATCTTCTTCTATCTTTCACTCCCATTACTCCTTGTTCCTGACCTACCTATGGTAGAAGATCTGCAAGAGCATTTGCAGAAGACCCAAAATGAATCAATCTCTTTTGATTCCTATCAAGCTTTAGCAAACTCTTTATTATTGTCAAAAGTGCCTAATTTGCAAAGGTACTTAATGTAAAATTTGAGGGTACCTGAACATCTTTGGATCAACTGACATTAATCTACTTTTGAAAAGACAACATATTCAAAAAGAGTCTTAATAGGTCATTAAAAGGGAAGTTATGCTTAATCTATTTTTAGCCCATTAATTAGCTGTTTATTATGATTGAGATGTCAGAAATTAAAGATATTCAGTCGGATTTATTATTTTTAAACCAATGGGACCCTTTATATAACCATAGCCATAACATAACCATGTTATATGCAGTAACAATGTATTTAAAATGCTCTAAATCATTGTAATATACAGCACAACAGATGTGTGCAATCAATTCATTTTGCTTTCATTGTGTAAACTAAAGCCATCGAAAAATAATTGGGGAAGAGAGAATTATGATCTCCAGCTGATTACTTCAGAAGGGGTCCTAAATTCCCTGTATTTCTTATATTCAGATAACAAAGAAAATTTTCTTTTTCCCTTCCCTTCCCTTCCCTTCCCTTCCCTTCCCTTCCCTTCCCTTCCCTTCCCTTCCCTTCCCTTCCCTTCCCTTCCCTTCCCTTCCCTTCCCTTCCCTTCCTTTCCCTTCCTTTCCCTTCCTTTCCCTTCCCTTCCCTTCCCTTCCCTTCCCAAACCTTCCCAAACCTTCCCAAACCTTCCCTTCCCAAACCTTCCCTTCCCAAACCTTCCCTTCCCAAACCTTCCCTTCCCTTCCCTTCCCAAACCTTCCCTTCCCTTCCCTTCCTTTCCCGTCCCCTCCCTCTGCCTTTCTTTTAGTTTCCTCTTCACCTTTCTTTCTTGATCAGCATAAGCCAGCATTTAAGTATACTCAGAACAGGTAAAGTCCTGAAAGACCTAGTGAAACTTTTGGTAATTGCCTTTTCCTTGCAATAATTCTAAATGAGGATGAGGAAGTATGAAGGGTTATGCTGCAGTCATGAAATCCATCTGTTTTGTCATGTTAACTTTTATAGCTCTGTATGGTTGTAAACCACAAATCATTAGAAGAAAAAGATATTAAGAAACATTACTTTTTTAGTGAATCAGATGGAGATGTCAGGTTTGATTTTGTTTTAGAATTCAAGTAGCATTCTGGAGTTGAGAAATACTTTAAAAAAATCCCACAAAATATCTTGGCTAAACAGGAAAGGCTAGATCAATGGTTTGAAGTTGTGTAGGACTGTCAGCAGAATGCATACCTCTAGTAATTTCTGATGCCTCAGAGATAATGTCTCAAAACAAGAAGAATCATAGGAGAAGCATCAGTGACCTTTAACTCCCCTATCCAATAACAACACATTTTAAAGCATTTATTTTTCCTGGTTTAGCTCAAAGATCCTTACAGCTGAGAGTTCAAGGTAAGCATGTGTCAGAGACGACTTCAAATAGCAGTAGTTGCAGCCTACCACAGTTACCTCATTTTCATGGATAGCTTAATTAGAAGATTAGATTTAGAAAAAAGGCATCTAAGGTGCAGGCTCAAAAAGGCCAGCTCTGTGTGAAATTGCAGACAGTTCTCTAAGCGTGGAGCAGGGGACACTCTGAAAACCAGTAGGCAGTTGTAGAGAGAATTTTTTTCAATGGCAAGTGTGTTCTTTACCTGCAGTGCCTTTGCTTAGCCATACTGCAATTCTCTTTTTAGAGTAATGACTAAATTTGAACTGCCCTGATTATAATTAGGAAAACTCCAAGTAATGAAGAGTTTAGAGTGTAAGTTTTCCACAGCCAGGCTGTCTTCCTGAAAGAGAGTACATGACGGAAAAGATGGGCCATTGCTCCCTGCCAGTGTTACAATTGCTATTTAATTTTAAATTGCCAAGAGAAAGAGAAGTTAGGTTCATCCATTAGGCTGTACACTTGATTCATGCCATGACTGTGTGAAAAACACACAGAGAAAAACGATCACAGCATTTGCTATGCAGTGAAACTGGAGATTTTCTCTACAGAACAAAGCACGGCTTTAAATCAAAGAATTAAATCAAGGTATATGCTTAGTAACTTGGAGGATGTGCTTTGGGAAAAAAACCTGTTTGTTCTTTGCACTCCCACTCTATTTCCAAGGGCTGGGCTCCTGCTGTGCTTGTATATCCTATTACACCTTCTCAGGGCCAGGATGGGGTTCAATTGCCGTTTGGAGCAAGAAAGAACACAGCAGAGTTTTTCAAGAGCAAGAACCTAAATCAGAAGTGTTTAGCATTTTGAGTGACTAGTTTACAGAACCAAAGAACATCAGCCTATGTTCTAAAGCAGTGACTTTTGACTAAGAGATGAATAGATGTCTTCAACATCTCACAAGAACTTTTTCCGTTGTTTTTTTTTTCTGAAGTTTTTCATCCAGCATTGGAAGCATGCCAGAGAAGACAAGTAGCTATTGATTTCCTGCACAGTGGCAGGAGCACATCAAACCCAAGTGAAGGCTGGAATATGACCCAAAACAGAGTGAGAGTGTTTTCCCCAGGAAACATGTGCTGTGTCATGTAATGGAGCATACACGGGTTAAAAGAAAGAGAGCAGCTCCAGAGACGCTGATATGCATGTGAGAGGGAGTATCATGCGATGTATGAGGAACACAGAGGAGAAAGCAACTGTGGGAAAGATGGGGTTTTGTGTAAGAGTAAGTAGGTGATTACTGCTAAGAAACTTAGAGGCAGTGGTATACTTACTAGTCTGAAACTGAAATAAATAAAACCAAAGCAACTATTTTGAGTATGAAAGTTAATTGTTAGAAATTATTACACTTACGTGGCCAAATGTTTGATAGTACACATGAGGAAAAATTAATCCAATTTAGAAGTTCCTGATCACAACAGAGACAGAGGAGTCTTGTAAAACTTTATTTGAATAAAGGGAGAGTCCACAGGACAATTCCCTGTGGGGTCTCTCAAATTTCTGGAAGGCACAGATTCCCTTTTATTCTAAATTCCCGGACTCAGATTTCCCTCTCCCTTTCCCCATGGGCTAAGGTACTCAGGATTTACAGTCTTTCCCAAAACGCCTGCTACATGTGTCCCTGCACATGTAACCTTCATCATACATCCTATGTTCCTCTGAATTAGGTTCTTCACTTCTCTGGGTGGAGAAGTTAACATTCAGTAGTCTATTATGCCTGCACTCTGTCCTAAAAGTTCAAAAGTTCAGGCTGTGTTCAGTGTCTGCTGTCTTCAGACAGACCCCTACTGATTTACAGCAAGGTTCAAGATGAGGTACTTAGCAGAGGCCCTGGTGATTTGCATATACATAGATAAGGTGAACTGTCTGCTTCCTCCCTTTCTAGTCCAACTCCCTCTTAGACAATTCTTCCTTTGTAAAGACACTAGCTACTTTTAATCCCATCAGTACATGAGACTAATCATATAGGAGCAGTTAGCATAAAAATACATTTTCATACATTAAGAACACAGAGAAGTTTCACAGAGTTACATGTGCAATGCTTCCCTGTTAATAAGGAAATTAGTACTCAAGAAACTGATGATGGGAAAAAACTATCACAAACATTTCACAGTTAGACACACTCTGCTAGTAGTGGTGTGAAAATGCTATAAAATGTTTTTGGCATTAAGAAAAAAATCTAGTCTGATCCCTGGTTTACAGGTGAGATTAAATTTATGCTTGCATTTAAATGCAAGCTTCTCATTCTGAACATGACCCGTGTCATGGATTCCACTGTTTGGGGTTTTTTCCCTACAAAAATCAAACATATATTTCTATGTAATTTGTGGCACCATTTGACTCCATTAGAATCATAAGTAACTTGAAATAAATTTGATCTATCAGCAAGTACAGCATACTGAACCAATTCTTTGAAATGTATGTCTTCATAATTAAAATATTTTTGTTAAATAACAACTTATTTGCTTTAAATTGTAGGGATTGCTAACATCAATAAGTGTGATATTACCATATTAAGATAGCAACATAATTTTGTTCAACTTAAGTAAAAAGTCATTGTACAAATATTTTGTGTAGAATGTCGAAATTTACTGTTACTAGCTATGAAGACAGAAGTCAGTGACATATACATAAGTACAACAAAATAAAGCTTTTCATATTTTGGAGGGCAGCACTAATACATGGATTGTGAAAACATTAGGAACACCCTGATAAAATTTTCGTAACAGAGAGGGGCTGATAAAACCGTGTACTTTAATAATTTACACTTTAAAGTGTAGAAACATAACCACAAAAGTGATTAGCATAGACTCTTTGCAAGGTTATACAAAATGAGATTCTGAAAAGTCTTAGCATGGATCAAAATTCTTTTGCTGGACTGTTCAAATGAGCCACAAGGTCATAAAGCTATCCTATGAAGTACTTGTAAAAGGATCAGAATCTTTGTGTTCAGCTCTATGTTGTAGCCATTTTTATTTTTTTTTAACTCCTCAACTATTAAAAATACTAGATTTAAAACGTAGGTGCTTAGTCAAGGAAATTCAGTATGCTTTTCATAATAAGTGAATGTCTCCTTTATAACCAAATGGTTTAAAATACAGGAGTAAGTTACTTCTTCAGGTATCTCTTATTATATCATAAGAGAATAAAAAAAGGCAAAAGTGTCAGACCTGGCCCATCAGCCTAATTCTTTTGAACTCAAAACCTCAATTACATCAAGCTAATTGTATTGAACAGAACAGGCAGGACCCAAAGGTTTTCCAAAGGTAATTTTTTCAGAGATAAACTACAGAGAGACAACTCCTGATGTTCATTCTTTTTGTTTTTACCCTGAAGGTCATATTTGCCATTATAACTGGCAATTCTAGGAATTCTAGGAGAAACACTTCACTTTCCTGTAAAGCACGAGAGTTTTATTTCTGAAACCTGGAGCTGTATTAGTCATTTGAGATTCTGATATTTTTACATAATGAGCAATTAATTAGCATAATTACAAAGGCAGATCTGGGGAAAACAGAAATTGCAATCTCATATCATATTGATGAAGTGTTTAACCAGTATCATACCTCTGACAGTAGGCAGTGTTCTGGATGTGACTGAAGGAAGTGCAGGACAGTGCTTATGGGATTACTAGTTATAGCTGCATGGATACCAACAGCTCTGCCAGAAGATATTCCCCTGAAGTAAAACAGATCTGAACTTCTCTCATCTCCTCCCTCACCGCTCTGAGATAACTAAACTGGTGATGTTTTCATCTTTAAGAAGATTTGCAGTCCTTAAATTTTGATCCCAATAAGCCTTTAGCCACACTGATCGCTGGTGTTAATGAATTAGCTCCACAAGCTGGTTTCATACCTATGTAAGAAGATCCTTCCTTTTCCCTGTTTTAAAGGTGTAGACGTTGCCTTTCACAGTGTATTTCATTCTTGACTAATAATGGCATTTAGAAGAAGCACCTAATTTATTGCTTATCTGACTGAGCATCAGACTTATATGAGACAGCAGTATCTTGCTCATCCATGGTCCCTTTTCCTACTTGTACACATAGCTCATGGGTGCACCTCAAAAAAAACCCCCACCTGCATAGGGACTAGCTGCAGGTCATTCTTGGGCACACATGTACCACCTCATCTTGAAGAGAGCACATGAACAATTACAATTCCTACTTCTCAAACTGGTAGAGAAATTTTGTTCAACCAGAGAAGCAGAGTGGCTAAAGTGTCCCAACTATGCTGTGACAGGCATGCATTTGATTTGGTTTCAAATTTGCTCCACGTTTATTTAACAGAAGCAAGTCAGGTCCCTGTGGATAGAGGGGTAAGAATCTGTCTTTGGGTAGTTTGTTCAGTGGAGATAAGATTAGACAAGCCCTAACGTATGACAAAGAGGGGAATCAAAGCATAGAGCTCGGAATCTACAACTTGTTCAGAAAATGTTCTTCTGGGAAAGAAATAGAGCTGGGAATCACACGGTAGAAAAGACAACTTTTGAAGAACTCATAATTTGCTACATCTCAGGAGGTGAATAGAAGAAACCAAACAAAGACAAAGATGAGTGTTGACAGGTGTAAGTTGTATATAAATATTTATGTTATGCCTTTCCCACATAATTAGATTTTTCTTCATTTAAAAGTTGATGGCACTATCAGAATTTCTAAAAGTAGGGTTTTTTTTTCTTTCATTTAAAAAGCTCTCACCCCATTGAGTAAATGTTAGTGCATGTTGTCACAGGGTAAAATTGTACAGCAAGCTAAAAGTTCTGAGGGTTGACATCCCTTCACAGGTGCAAAATGCAAAAATATTAAACTATTTTTTCCTTACATCAAATGGGTTTATTGGATGACCTTACAAAGCAATATCAACATAAATCTAATCCAGCTGTTATAATCTGTTTTATTACAGGTGAACTCTTTTGAGCAAAGAAATTATGTGAGCTAAAAGTCTGAGCTTTAAATTTCCTTCCAGTTTTGCCCTCAAAGTCAGAATGAAGTGAACAGGCATCCCAGGAGTGGTCTTCTATTCTGCTGACAAGTAGCACTTCAAGTGATGTGTATGAGAGTTTCACTTTGCTACTTATCTCCACAGGGTATCATAATTACTTTCTTCTTGTAAAACCTACTGTTTTCAAAACATTTTTATATTTAAAGCTACCAAACAGTGAAAAAGGTTAGGGTTTTTGCAGGTTTTTTGTTGGTTGCTTGGGAGTTTTTTTGTTTGTTTTGATTTGTTTTTTCTTGTTTGTTTGGCATCGCTATAGCAAATACTCCCATGCAATAATGAAGTAGGAACTTCTGAAAAGTAATCCATGAATTCACAGTTTTTGCCTAACACCTACTGAAGTCAAAGTAGTATAAAATCGCCTGAGAAGGATAGAATTTGAGTTCAGATATTCAATATGAGAACAAATGCTGAAAATGAGGCATCTGTATTTTGAAAATTTTAAAGATAAGGGACCTTTGGGGTACTATAAATTATTATTACTTCTTTGTAGTACTTGAAGCTGAAAAGTTCAAAAGGATTTAATTCAATTCACCTTCAGTTCACCTCTGAACAGTTACATTAACTTGAAAAAGGTACATATCAGAACTAATGATACTGATGAAGTCTAATCAAGTGTTAATTCTTAAGTTTTAAAAGGCAGAGAACGTTTTAAAATAGGGAGCATATAAATATGGTGGACTATTTAAATAAATCTAATAATTTATTTAGGTTTTTTTTTCATTGAATATTCTTCTTCTCTGGCAACCTATGGTCTAATCCATCAAAAATGTAAAAATATACTTTTTTTTTAGAGCAGGAATGTACTGTTACCAAGCATGTTTCCAATTACAGACATAAATCCTAGCAACAGGTAAGCAAAAATGAACAGTACAAAAATGTTCTAGTTGTTTTCAGAATTTTTGAAAACAAAACATTGCAAATTCAACATGTTGCAAATTTCTTCACTTTGGCTAGAAGAGAATTTGAAAAAAAAAAAAAAAAGAAAGAAAAATCTGCTGAGGCTTCTTTTAGGCATATGTCCTGGAACAGGCATTAGTGAACCAGTTAAACTGTTTGGCCGCTGCCCATTCTCCTCCCTCCCTGTTGCAGGGTCCAGGTTTGAGGTCGAGGAGCCAATAGGCAGGCACCGTTGAGGCTGCTTTAGGGGGTGGAAGCTGGACCCCGTGCCTCACGTTTCACACAGACAACTGCACGTGTCCGAGGCTAGTCGAGAAGGCCTGTGCAGTTGGCCCTCCATGCAGCACTTTGGACTGATTGGAAATATTTTTAAAGGTAATCCGCCGTTAGGCTGTTCAGTTTTCAAAAGCGGAATTTATAGAGGGTGATTCGAAAGCTCACACCCTGTTCGTTAGCGGGATTCAAGACAGCGACAAGCACCCACTTCGTGCCTGTCTTCAGGGTAATTACCTGCTATTGTCCTAGCTGCAGTGTGCTCTCTTTCTCTCACTTCTGCCAGCTGGGGATTTTGTCTTTGGATTATCCCTGCCCTTTGAACTACAAATTGCAGCTCCATGTATCTCTTCATTTGGCAAAGTTTTGGTGACTAGAAGCTCAGTGGTTCATGAGTAACTAAAGCTAATTTACTTGGTTATTTCTAAAGTTCACACACTGTTTCTCTGTGGTTTAACTCCACAGAGAGGCCAGGAGGGTCTGTCCTGCCTCCTGAGGCAGCATAGCTGTTTGTTTTTGCATTGTAAGAGTTTCCAGTTTGTTCCTCTCTATTCCCAGTTTCTGATTTTTCTAGACTGTTATTCCATTGTTCATTAGCACCCTATCATGCGTAATCAACCTATCATCAACCAGGCAAACGAACCGGAATCAAATTAGCATGGCAAAATAATTTTTGATATCTAATAAATCGTATTAATATTTTATCAAATCTCCAGCTTATAAATTTGAGCATAAATCGTATCAGCATATATGAGGTATTTGTAAACCAACAAAATAAATGTTGCTCCATAATGACCTAGTGTATGAAAAACACAACAGAAAGTTTAACCATGGCTGTTTATTTTCCTAAAGACAAAATAATCATCACTCACAGTAGGTTTCCTTCTCTGCTTGTTCTGTGTATTTTATCTTGGAAGTGAGGCACATACTGAAGATTGCTTAGAGTCTTGTTAACACATTATATCCCTTTTGCACATTAATTCAGTTTTGCACCATTCCTGACATGTCTTGATCAGAGGTTGCAAACCACACCAAATTTTATATCCCAAAGCACATATTATTATATTTATCACCAACGTAGTTCTTCAGATCCTGCTTCATACATCTGAATCCCTTTTAGAGTTTCCACATCTAGGTTGACAACATTGTTTTAAAATCCAATGAATAAATAGACAAACAGATTTCTAAACACAATTACTTTCTTAGAAGTCACTTGGGAATACATTATCAGAGTGGAGCATGAAACCCCAATCAGCTAAGTCCCAGGCCAATGCATTAACTCTAGGATATAGCTGTTAAAAGAGAAAAATATTCAGGAAAATGTTAGCTTTATTATAATACCCTTAACTGACTTTAACTAAGATTAAATCATCAGAGGTTACAGGCAAATACATTTATTTTATAAAATAATGGAAGTGTTAGTACTCAGGAATAGTGAGTTCACTGAGTTTTAAACCTGAAACCTGGGATTCAATTCAAAGAACATGAAAATAAAAAATAAAAGCAAAAGCAACAATAATAAAAAAACAACCCCAACCAAACACAGGAAAGAACACATTCTTTAATGCATAGTACCCAGATCAACAATTCATCAGAGCACCGAGCAGAAAACTACTAAGGAATCATACATTTGTATGAGTAGCACAAAGCCAACAATGGATGGATTGCTTCCAGGTTTGTTTCTTGTTGTGTATGAAGAGAAAGCAAGTATCAGATTTAAAAGGAACAGAAAACTGGTCATACTGATTTAGAGAAGGGCAAAAAACTCAGTAAGTTTCTCATAGTATGCTTTTATTACAGTGCTGGACACAAGTGGGATCTCTCACAAAAGACCTGTGTACCGAAAGGGGTTCTAGTACATACTTATATAGTCCATGCTTCTTATCTCTATAAAAATTTATCTATCTAAAAATGACAGAGGTATGTTGATGTTTCACAGTAAGTCCCAATTCTTCCTATCCATACAAAGGTTATCTGTCTAAAAATGACAGAGGGATCGCAATATTTTATAGGAAGTCCTGGTTTCTGTTTGTTTTTCTTTCCTTCTTTTCTTAAAATATTGCCTGTTCTTTTCAAACAGGGTCCATGTGCCCCTGCCTGCATTCCAACTAATTATAAGAAAGGAGTATTACTTGGTGTTTCCCTCCTAGTCTTCATCAGCTGTGTAATTTCATTACATTTAGTACTTCCTTATCAACTCTGTTCTTTTACTAAACTTGGCAATTCTTTTTAGAGAGTTTTCCACTCATTAACTCCAAGGATTTTCTACTTATCAATACCGTCAAGGTCCAAGTCCAAGAGGGGGCTGCTATCCTGTATTTGAAACTATCCAGCAGAAGCGTGCTCTGGAAAACAAAGCTGTTAACATTTGCTCAGAGAACTCACCCACCCACTGACTATTTGAGTTTCAAGAACTTCCCTAACATTGAATATCTATCAGCTTATTGTTTTCGTTATAAGAATAGACCTCCTACCATACACATGTGAAGTGTTTCTGGCACAACGGCTTGTGAATAATATGGTCTCCCAACGTTTTCTCCACTTGCAAATGAAGTGCATTTAAAACTGGTCATTAATCCTCTCAAATAGCCTTGACAGTGTTTTCATCATATGAAAGAGAGTAGAATTAGTGTAGATACCTGTTTTTCTGTTCATGTGCTTTAGATGTGGTCCCTATAAACAACAAATGCCTGATGAGGAAATAGAAACAAGCCTTTAAATAGGATGAATACAGGATCAGTCTTTGTTTTGCTGTCAGACAAGAAAGACAGGATTAGATCCAGTGATATCACAGTGGAGCTATGGCAATTTATGCCACGGAAGAATGCAACTATAGACAGCAAAATCTTCTGCCATGTCATATGCTGGTGTGAACAGAATTTTGAAGACGATATCCTGAAAAGCCTTTTTAACTTGGAAGCTTTGGTGATTTTGAAACATTTTACCAACAAATTATTGTTTGTTTAGATAGCATGGAATTTTCTGTAGAAAATGAAATATTTTTGTAAGAATATCTTCGTTAGCATCTCTGAAATTTTTGCAGGTCACCCCACCTAGTCTTCTCCATTTTTAATTTTATTTTTTAACAAAGCTTGTATATCCTATAATGGCTCAAAACAGCAAAAAAAAAAAAAAAAGTATATTTTCCAACTTTTTCCTTTTTTATAAAAAACTTTTTATACCTTCCATGGCATGATCCTTAGCTAAACATTTTGTTCTCTGTGTCATTAGAATTTCCAAGAATAACTAAGGACATGATATGCTGACGTCAAAAAAACTCTGAAATCCTGAACTATTTAAGCAAAAGCAAGTTTTAATTTCTCTGTGTTGCAATATAGCTAATGAACAAGAGGAGGCAAAGAGAGAAAGAGAATGGCTTTAACAATTAATTAAGTTTACTTAGTCTCTTCTTTGGTAGAAAACATTGTTTTGGGACTAGTGACTACTGCCATGTGGGTGCTGTTGTCCATTCTATCATTTTTTTGCACTCATGCTATAGTAGAAATCTGTATGCCTTCCTCTGGAACTAGAAATGAACAGTGAAGAACTTCAGGAAGATGTGTTTGTATGATCAGTTGGACTGGTGTGAAAAGAAAGTTCCGATTACAATGATTAATGGAGGCTTCACCAACAGACATGCCACCAAGTGTACGTGGGGAGAGGAAAGGGGAAGAAAGATATAATTGTACTGTGGTAAGCTCAGACAGCCATGGCCTAGATGAACAATTAGTTTCTCATTATACACATGTTGCCACATAAAAAAATGTAGCTGTTTAAAATATATTCATCATCCTACTCCATGCATTATCAATTTTAACTATGAAGTTTTAACTAAGTTAATTTTTTTTCCCCCTATAGTACCTAACAACAAGCTGTGTTGAAATTACAGGGAGAAAAAAAATTGGTTGACGAAGAAAAGTTGATTTTAAATTATCTCTTTGCTTCTCTCTCTTCTTTTTTCATTAAAAAAACCCAAATAAACAAAACAAAACAAAACAAAAAAAAAAGCAAAACCAATTACACTTTAGCTGCATTATTTTTTTTGGATTTTAACAATATGTTACACAGGGACTAATAGCAACTATATTATATCTGCAAGCATAATTAGTCATCTGTTTTGCTACCTTCTGCTGGTAATGTTGAATTTCAGAAACAGAATAAAAGGTTTTTTAATTTATAAAAGGCTTCCAGCACAAGGATCTCCCATGGTATACAATTATTACTTCCACATTTTCACATTTTTAATTTTCAAATGTTTTGATTTTTCTTAGTACAAGTCAGGTCTAGAAGAGCTGAGGCGGGGGGAAGGCAAACAAAAAAACCCAAGACAAAACAAAACAAACAATAACAAAAACCCCAAATCAAACAAAAAATAAAAATAAAACCCCAACAAATGTGAAGAGTGAAAACAGTTCTCTTCCGCACCAGAAAATAACATTTCCTACTTGTTTTCTTTCAGATTTGACTCCACCCACAGGCTTGGTGGGAAGGAAGATTGCCAAGAAACTGGATGATCACAGAAAGGAAAATTCCGAGACCGGGGCTCCTTTCACAGCTTTTGTTGTTACACGCATATGTACATTTATACATATATGTATATATAGAAAGGCTTGGAAACTTTTCACACTCTCCTTCTGACACAATATCTTTCCAAAAGGCAGAAAGCTCTCTCTTATTATTTTTTTTATTATTATTATTCTATTTGGGACAAGGAGACTCAGTCCATATTTTCATGACCCTGTATATGCAAACTAGACAACGTTCTGATTCTAGAAATACTTGTACAGAATTCATATAGAAATCACTCCATGAAGGTGTACCATTAAGCTGGTCAAAGAAACGTGAACACCCAGGGCAGACCACTGATCATTACAGCAAAACAAATTGTGCCTCAATAGTCTTAAAGAAGCATGCTGAGATGTTGAAGTAACACTACCAGATTCCTTTCTCTGCTTGTAGAGATATGTAACAGGCCAAGGCTGTCTAAACAACACATCACTATGTATTGACTCAGAAAGGCTGAGTGACATAAGGAAATGGTGGTAAAGCCCAACAAAAAGTGTAAATGAAGGCAAAAATAGAGAAAATGAAGCACTCACCAACACCTCACAATGAGACTACTTCTGTGTCAAGGGTTTAGGGTTGGCCAATAAATGAGTGACAGATGCTTTCTAAGTCCTCTCCTTCTCCAAAGGGAAGAGAAAGGGAATAAGAGAAAGAAACTGATGGGTTGGAAGAGGAAACTAAAGTAGATTTAATGAAAATAATAATAATAAAAAAATTAAACATGCACAAACATATTCAAAACCCATATTGAACCCAACTCTCCTGATCACACTACTGACATTGTGTCAAGCACTGGGGAATTCCCAGACAGGACTGAGATGCAGATCAGAACCAGATTCAGGACCTTGGTTCAGGAACTTCTGGATTGGAATCAAAGGCAAAATAGAGACAGAGTCCTCCTCAAACACTGGCCATTGTGGAAGAGGCTTGACCCTTGTGATGTCTCAGCTGCATGCTGAATACAAGGTGTATGGAACAGAACACGTTTATCAGTTTAGGGCCTCCTGTCCACTATTCCCTGCAGGTGTGGCCTTTTACTTTGCACCCAGAACATGATACACAAGATTGAGAAGTGACATTGGTCTGCCTATCAGTCCTTGCTGCTAAATATAAACATCAAGTGCTGCCTCTGTTAGAAGCAAACGCTATCAGTGAAAATGTGTCATGAACTTCAGAATGTGCCATCACTGAAAAGTGACTTAGTTGAAAAATCAAATCACTGAATTGAATGAGTTTTATTCTAACTCAAACCAGGACATTCTGTTACGATACTATCAACTTCATTCAAAAAAAATCAAAAAACAAAGCCTACTTTGAGTGACAGGCTATCACACCACAACTACATTTTGGCTTGCTGTATTTTTTTTTTTTCCACACAAGGGCTCTAAAGTCTCCAGACACAAATACAACTCACTAAACCTGATAATACCAACAAAGCTTATCCCACATGTGTGAGAGTAGTGTTCCTATTAATTTCCCAAACCTCAACTCATTTGCAAGAATATTAAAAGAAGAAAAAAAATCACAAAACAAATAAAAAAACCCGAAACCTGATGAAAAACAAAACCAAAAACCAACCAAATAACCAACCAAAAAAACCCCAACTTGTTAAAAAAATCAGATTTTTTTTTTAATA
The DNA here is from genome assembly GCF_027791375.1 of Indicator indicator. Classification (NCBI taxonomy): domain Eukaryota; kingdom Metazoa; phylum Chordata; class Aves; order Piciformes; family Indicatoridae; genus Indicator; species Indicator indicator. Next base: position 80,219,379 of record NC_072053.1, read on the forward strand.
TGACAAATGGTTAAAGGAATATAGAAAGAACCATGAACAAGAAAATTCAGTGGGGAAACAACTTATTTTAAACTTAGTTCCTTCTGTAATAAAGCATTAGCTAAGACAAGTCAGGAATGATCAGGACAAGTGTCATGGTCAAGGAGGCCAAAAAATATCTTGCATCTGGCAGAATTCTGAAACCAAAGTGTTAATTTATTGTGTATCTGAGTTAGCAATATCAGTGAAATAAACAATGACAGGACATGCAAACAGGTGTAAAATAAAACCCTCACTGTAGCACCCTGTTGAACAGAACAGTTGTATAAGACGTTTCACATTGACCTTGCACAAGGATTGCCAAAGAAAACAAGTGTTACTATAAACAGAGCTGTGACAATGTCACATATTGCAATTCAGCAGTCCCTTACGAAACTGGCAGTAAACCAATTTATCTATAGTCCTGGGATATCAAATATCATTACTGGACTGAGCTGGTAAGAGCATCAAAAGCGCACAGTGATCAGGCTAGAATTCATGTAAGGCTGAGTTGTTCACACCATGAGTGGAACAAACTGCAGATGTGGTACCGTTTTCATAACTTATGACTGTTATCAGTAATTGCTATAATCAATAGTTGCGAATTATTACTTTTTTTCAAAGAGAGCTAGCCAAAGGTCTGTGGCAGAATAAAAATATTTACAGAATTTATATGAGTGAAAGAATAAAATTATGAAAGGAATTGTGGCACAGGTCAGTTCTCGGAAAGAGGGGTCTTGTTTCAGCTGAAATGAAATTGAACATGAGGTACCCAACATGAAGCACAACTGGTTAAAAATCTGGAATATTTTCATAACAGTGGAGAAAACCAAAGATTATCAGCCCAAACACCCTCAGTCACTTTGCTAGTCTTAATTCAGTCTGAAATCTTTTAACTTAGTTCCCTTTATATGCCAATCATTGTCAACCCTGGGGTAGATCTTGGTAGTTAATCAGTGCACCACACAAAGACAGCACTTACATAGCTTAATTTTTAAAGTCCTGCTGCTTGTGTATACATGCAAGCCAAATTTCAAACTTGAAGAAATGGTATATGAATTTTTTGCTATATAACGTGATTTTCTTTAAGCAGAAATGCTTTTCTATAAGAGGGAACTTGTTTCATTCTTTAGATTTCCAGTATAAAAATACATCAGACAGAAAAAAAACATTCTATGAGCCAGGCATAGACCAGTGGGCTAAGATTTGGGAGTATTTTATACACAGTATTTGGAGTTGTTTCATTAGTAAAGCTTATATAGAAATAGCAAAACATCAAATTACATGTATCCAGGGGATATTTATTCTCCGTGTCAAGCCCCTGCTGAAGGATGAGTTGTAAAATCCTGTTCTATTAATGTTCAGAATACAGTCAAGGATAACATATATTGTATGTAAAGCCTCTTCTCCCATTCTAGCTGAAGGATTGTTATGTAAATGAAGTTATGCTAAATTAAAAGGAAGTGTCCTTTGGGACTTATTCATGCAACAAATTTAGAGACTTGGAAAGTCTGAAGAACACCTAAGGAAGACATTATGTATTCTACTCATTTGAAAACAATGCAACATGCACATCCCCAAAGGCAACCTGTCAATACAGAATAGAAAGCAGTGAGATCTGAAGTGAATCATCCATTTTAATCACGATTCAGGATCACATGTGCCATTTCTCCAAGTGTTTTTCTGCCTGTTACTTGAATGCTTAATACATGTATGATCCTCAATTAAACAAAACCAGCAGTGTCTTACAGACAAGGCATAAGCCAGACATAGCTTCTTAGTTTAAATGTAAATAAAGATGAAGAATGTAATTAAATCAAACATAATTTCACTTGAATTTACTTATTAGTGAGTTTTCTCACATGACAGGAAAGGGTCCCTCACAGTATACCCAACATCAAAACTCTGACTTTTAAGGCCTTTTCATGTACCATAGGACAGAATTGATCATCAAAATGAGTAAACAGGCATATCTGACTTGAACATGGTATCATCAGCCTGCTGTATGGTTTAGCACTTGTTTTGTCAAGATACGTGTTAAATAACCCTGCTATGCTCCTCTTTATGAAGGAGAGTAGGTAAGACAACAAAATTTCTTATTAAGGATACTTCTTTGGACCTAAATGACCCAAGCAGCTTTAGGCAGTTGTTTCATTCAAAAATAACCGTTCACATAAAAATAAATTCCCAGAGATAGTTCATAAAAGCACAAAAGCACAGAGTTGCTGAGAGTGGAAGTGGAGGTCATCCAGTCCAACTCAACCAAAGACATCTAGATCAGATTGCTCAGGGCTGTGCCCAGCTAGTTTTAGAATAATTTGAACCTTGAAGACTTCACAGCACCTCTAGGCTACCTCTTCCTGTGATCAAACACCCCAAAGTAAAAAAAATCCTTTTCATTATACCTCAGTGAAATTTCTTCTATATCAGCTAATGTCCATTACCTCTTGTTCTGTCACTGAGAACCACTGGGAAGGTCCTGTCTCCATCTTCTTTGCACCCTCTCAAAAGGTACCCTCTATACAAATGGTGGGGTTCCTCTGAGATTCCTCCCAGCTCTCAGCCTTTTCTCATAAGAAATATTTGCTCTAGTCCCTTTACTCTCTTTGTGGCGGACTCTTCCTCATTCATGTGTGCCAGAACTCAGCCCAGCATTCCAAATGTGTCTCCTCAGTGCTGAGCAGGGAAGGATTGCTCCCTTGATCTCCTGATATAGCCCGTTGCAGGGTGCTCCAAATCCCCCCCTACCTTCCCTCATTATCGATCAGCAGAGGTTTGAATGGGGGAGACAAAAAGTGAGAAATGGCCTTCCCCTGCCCTGCGGACAGCTTATTGTCCCTGCCGGCTGGAGGCCCCACAGGTATTTACTGGTGTGGGGAGAAGCCTGCTGGGGTTTGGAAATGTGATCAGGGGGATAGTTCACATTTTGGCCTGGACAGATTGTCTAGGAATATGTAAAAGGGTGAGCAGAGAGCAGTCAGGGCTCTCAATTCCACACTGCTCACCCGTGTCTTGGGGCCTGCTCATTTCAGTTCTGCTATTTTTCGGCGCTGTTGCTCACTTCTCCCCGGACCAGCCCAGCCGTGGGACCTGCCTGCCACCGCCAGGCTGGGACCGATCCTGCTCGGGAGCCTGCCAGCAAAGCCATGAGTCTGCCTGCCTGGGACCTGCCTGCTGTTTCGCTTCTCCCTAGGACCGATCCTGTAAAGCCTGAGCCTCGAATTGGATCACAAATGGAGAGTTTCTGGAGCCTGTCAGCAGAGCGAGCGAGCTAGGGACCGTCTCCAAGTTCCTACTCTGATTTTTGTGAGTGAACTCAGCCTGCTCATATCTCCCTAAGGATTAGTGGTTGGCCTTTCGATTTATAAGTGGGGTGAAGCTATTTGTGACTTAGCCTTTTCCAGTCTCTGAACTCTCCAAATTATATTTAAAATTGCTGTAAGCATCCTGGAAAAATTCGTGACTGAATAGAACCTGTAAATAATTTTTAACAGTTTTGTACATAATTTCGGGGTGGGGTTTTCGAGAAAATAAAAATAACAGTATTTATATAATCCCCACTTCGTTAATTTAACCCCAAACTAATACAAAGCCCAAAGATCTGTTGGCCTTCTCTATTGCAAGGGGGTCCTGCTGTCCAACAAGACACCCAGGTCCTTCTTTGCAAAGCTGCTTTCCAGTTGACTAAGTCCCAGCATTGTCTAGTACTTCCCTAGATTGAGTTTTGTGAGGTTCCTGTTTATCCTGTCTGTTGAGGTCTCTCTGAATGGCACCAGCAACCTCTGCTGTGTCAACTGCTGCTTCTCTCAGGTTTGCGTCGCATGCATACTTGCTGAGGACGCACCCTGCTCCATCACCCAGGTCACTAACAAAGATGTTAAACAGTATCGGACCAGTAGCCACCCCTGGGCGCAACGCGGGGGAATGGACTGCATGGACTGCATGCAGTTTGCTGACAATACCAAACTGGGAGGCTTGGCTGAGACACCTGAAGGCTGTGAGGCCATTCAGCGAGACTTGGACAGACTGAGAGCTGGGGAGAGAGGAACCTAATGAGGTTCAACAAGGATAAGTGCAGAGTCCTGCATCTGGGAAGGAATAATAGACTGCACCAGTACAGGTTGGGAGGTGATCTGCTGGAGAGCAGCCCTGTGGAGAGGGACCTGGGAGTGCTGGTGGACAACAAGTTATCCATGGGACAGCAATGTGCCGTTGCGGCCAAAAAGCCAATGGAGTCCTGGGGTCCACTAAGAAGAGTGTGACCAGCAGATCGAGGGAGATTCTCCTCCCCCTCTACTTTGCCCTAGTGACACCACACCTGGAATATTGCATTCATTTCTGGGCTCCTCAATTCAAGAGGGACAGGGATCTACTTGAGAGAGTCCAAGAGGAGGCTACCAGGACGATTAAGGGACTGCAGTACTGCCTTATGCCCCCAGGCTGAGAGACCTGGGGCTGTTTAGTCTGGAGAGAAGACTGAGAGGGTATCCATGCAGCCTTTCTCCTTTTGAAGAAGAGTGAGTGAGACAGGCGTTACCTGACAGATTTTCTGAATTGGCTTTCTGGTCAGAGAGCTTTCCCAGGGAGGGCAGCACCAGTTAGGGAAGGGATGTGCACAATCTGGCACTTAATTGATGTGTTTCAAAAGCCTGCTGTGCTAAATGTTGCCTACCTCTCTATTGGAAGAGCGTTTTTTATCATTTTGGGGCAGAGAAAATTCACAGATGATGTATAAAAATCACATGGGATAGCTGTCACTCTTCAGTATTCATTTTCAGTGATGGAAGAAAACCAAGATCACTTAGGTGAACAGGAACACTGGTAAGTATTCTCCTACAATATTTCTTACTTAAATTTGCCTAAAAACTGTTCAGGAACACAGACTGCTATAAATACTCTTTTTTCTTTTCATGTCTCCATTCAGGATCCTGCATTGTCCCATCACAAAATGTAATGCAGCATCACGTTTCACATGAAGACATTCAGTGTTTAAAGTGTGTGATACCCAAATTATGCAGCTCTGACAGTTCACTCATTCTAAAGAAGAAACAATGTGCTCACAGGTATCAATAATCTATTTTCTGCCTACACAAATGAAGGTGTCAACAGAAAAAGATACATTATCTTGTAAAGTATCTCTCACTTTCTAAATATTCAGTTATATCTACCTAATAAATACTCCAGCTTTCCCTCTAGCGTGGTGATTCCAAGGGCTGGTTCTCATGACAATAATCCTTTATTTCAAACTGTGACAGAGTCTTTTATTAATTTCATTTAAGGCTTTTGGATTAAGCTTCCACATTTTTTCTTTTTAGGCATCCTGATCAACAATGTGCATAACATCAGCAGTAGATATGCATGAACTTCAGCTTTACAAATTTTCTTTCATGTAAATCAAATACATTCAGTGCTAGAATATTCAGAGATGGGTATTAAATCATTATCATTCCATCACAGTAAATGTAACTGCATTGATTTACAGCAGCTGAGGCTCTGATTGTAAATAACAGGCAGGTCATTCATCAGATCTACTGTTCCACTCACATAAACTCAATACCTCATTTGAAATAAGAAATTCTAATAACTTTAAATATACATAGATTAAAAGATGATCAAGTCTCTTAGCTTATGCTATTGTTGACAGTGCATTGTTGCATCGTCTGAGAAGAAGGAAAGGGAGGATCACAATCTCTCTCTTTCAAAGTTTATTTGTTCTATCTTAGAGAAGATAATTAAATATTCACTGGCCCGGATTGCAGTAGTGGAAGAGGTTGACACTGTGTGTATTCCTTCACTGACAAAAAGAAAGATCACTGTCTGCAAACGAGCCAGTAAGTTGTTGATGAATACACTAAGTTCAGACAATAAAATTGCCTTAGTCCTTGGGTTAAGGCTGCTTTCCTGGGGGAATGTCTGCTAGCTTTTTGCTTACACAACCAAGAATAATGATCAGCTCCACCAAAGTACATCCAAATAAAGCAAAAAGAAATTAGACTCCTAATAGTTAATTGTGAGGAAAACAACAGTAGGTTTTAGGACATAATGGCCATTTATTTTAATAAACAATAAAAATGACAATATTAGCCTGACATGCTAAACTCAGAAGATGTGTGAGTTTGGATGTACTCCTATATGGATTAGCAGTTTAATGACATGTAGAGTGTTTCAGTGTGGTTCACAGAACAGATACTTCCCCACATCTGATACTGGGCAGTTATGCTTTTCATATTATCTTTTTAAAATGGAAAAGTTAAATAAAATACAAGAACCAATAGACAAGCAATTTTTGCCTTAATTAAATGTGGCATCATGACTTTCTTTCTGGTCCACCATGGTATCTACAGATCTCCTGAACTGTTTGTGTTTCCAATTCAGAATGAGCAATCAAATGTGATAGATTTATTTGGGACTACAGGAATAAGGCAAAATGGAAACAGAAGGAGAAAATTCAAACCTGAAAGAGATGCAGAAATAGATTCTTCTGTAACATGTTCCCTCTGCTGTCTGACAAAATTGCTTCTCCTTATGCAATCAGACCCCAGCCACCTCAAAAACCAGAGTAGCACACAAAACAATTGTTTTTATATCACAGAACTGTTTTGTTAGGTTCTTCCTATTACATTCCAGACTTCAAAATTTTTATGACCGATGGCAAAACACTTTCTACACAGAGAATCAACACCTGGCAGATTCTGGATTTAGAAGAATATCATGTTGGTAATCATCAGGATACAGCAAAAGACTTGCGGATTTCTCCCGAAAGAGATGACAACATTTTTAATTGTTGTTTATTTCCCTCAGCTTTTTACTTAAGGAGAAACTGAGGCATAATTTGCCACAGTATTTATATGCCATTTCTAAATTGTCAAATAGAAGAACAGATTTATTTTGTTAAAGGTTTTAACCTGTGTTGCTTAGACTTATCTACAAACCCTTTAAAATTAATCCTAAATCTTATCTTTGCATGAGTATCTTCCTTTGCCACTTCTTCATTTTTTCACACAGGGTTCCCTGGTAGGAATTCTTGGGAGATCAGGTTGCAAAGTCATGCATCTGGGAGATGCACATTTCTCATCTCAGAGGTCCAGAGATTTTTCCTTGAAAAACTCACACTATCCCTGTCTGCCTCTCACATATTTATATATATTGAAATATTGCCAACTACTAAACTAAGTTTCAAAGATACTGCACTTTCCTGGCAGACACACTGAAGTGGAGGTTTTCTTACTATAACTATTTTTATGCTGTTCTCTCCTTTAAAAGAGCCTTTAAGGCCACACTTTACAAGAATAGCAAAGTGTTATTAAGGCCGATACATTTTAGTCTTCAAGTCCTTATTTTTTGCTAGGAGTTATATTACCTCTCTGCTCTTACAAGATAAAGATTTAATCTTTACAAGATGTGTATCAGCAAACTAGGGGATATTGGTCTCTCCTTGTATGCCTCTCTGCTTTAGCTCTCCAGATGTCTAGCACATGATCCACCAGAAACAAAAAGTTCTTGTTCGTTACAGTTGAGCAATAATGAAGAGCAATTTTAGTAAGATTTATAGTAGGCATAGATCACATCTAAGTACCTATATAGTAGGTAGATGAAAATATTCTCTCACATTGCTATTTTTAATTGGAAAACATGTCTCCATCCAGCAGTTGTGCAGCCAAGGCTTATTTCCAGAACACAGAACAAATGCATACAATTATTATGCGGTTTCTTAGAACATTCAGATAATTCCTGCTTTGATATATGTTTCCAATTAAGCTTGGAAAATATACAGCTTTATTTCAAACACGTCCACCTTGCTCTGAAAGCAAGGGGATAAACAAAACCACCCTCCAAAACCCCAAATGAAACAAACAAGAAGAAAAAGCAGGAATAACTCAGAGCTCTCCTTCCTAGGTGACAAGTGATCACAATGTGCCATTTAGATACAAAGCAGAGTATCACCCAAGCACAGTAGCTGGAAGGCATTTTTCAAACTGTGCAATTATGAACTCACATTATAGAGGATATACTCTCATTACAACTGCAGAAGTATCAGAGTATGTTTGTGATTTCCCCGAAATTAAATTGCACCAGTTGGAAGCTGAGCTGCCTATTACATAATGAAGATAAAGAATACGATTGAAGAGTTGTTTTTTTTGGAATTACAGCAATCTTAGAATTGATTTTTAATGAATGTTTACAATTTGACCAAGTACAAAACTGTTGAATAGGTATTTATATGAGCCAATTAATCACCTTGTCTTTTTTTTTTCCCCTTTACTTTGTATTTTTTCATTTTGTATTCTTCTAGGCATCACCTTCTTTGGAAAAAAAAAGAGTGTTAACACTTTAGTAACCTGAGTTTCTTCTCAAAATGGAATACATCATAAATCACTGAAATTGGGGAGGTTTACCACTGAGTAAAATGTGAAATCATTTATAAACCAGAAGCTGACTTGTCAGTATAATTAATTAGAAGATACACTTTTTCTTTATGTCTATCTTCTGAAAGTCATTCCCCAAACTTATTTTTATTTAGCTTTATCTGATTCAGGAAATTAATCTCCAGCAGCAGTCTTATTGACCTGTCTGGAAAGAAAGTAAATCTAATTCATTGTAGAATACCATTGCTATGCCCACTACTTCTGTATGAACAGATGTTTAACTTCAAATCTGCAATACTATTAAAAGTTACTGCAGTAAGTTTTATTTAATATTTCAGATGCAGAAATCTCTGTAGTGCCTACCCATTATTCCATTATTGAGGTCTTTACTGGTGATGTCATAAAAAGTGTGGGTTTTTCAAATGTAAACATTAAAAAATTATTTTCATAAAAAGTCAGCCCATGAAGAAACTTTCAAAACAAGTTTTTTCCCTTTAATATTCTATTTTTTTCTTAAGTGTTTTTTGTCACACTGACATAGTTTCATTAGTGCACTGAACTAAAAGTAGGGAAAGAAAAGTTAAAACAGAATTTCAGTAGATACTAAGTATCAGTAGATACTAAGTATCAGCTGCTCTTTTATAATTTTTATATCAAAATAATACATATTTCAAGGCCTAGATTGTGTCATAATAAATAGAAGTTATTACTCTGATATGTACTAGGAAATACTGTGGAATAACAGAAAACCACACATTTCCAAAATAATACTTTTTTTTTTCCTCTGGAACTTTTTTTTTTTTAAATTAGAAATTACAATCTTTAGAAGTAATTTAAATTACATGAAATGTGAACTTTCTCCTATGACATTGAAAATATGTGGGTTCTAAACCAATGAAAAACTGGTTCCATTTAGAATTTTAATTTATATGGAACAGCTCAAATTCACAGAAGTTTCAGTATAACAGTGTAAAACTCTTAAGTAGAAATCAAAGAAGTAATCTCTCCCTCTTTTAATTTAATTTTAATTTAATTTTACTTTTCAGTAACAGGGCTAAAACTTGTATCCTGCGTTGTCAGTGTTGCATCAGTCTGATAGTAAGAAATAACCCAAATCTGTAAACTCCTTCCCCCCATCCCCTTTCTTAGTGGGCTCAACATCACTCAGTTTCTCTGCCTCCTCCCCTCCAGTGGTTCTGGGGGATGGTAAATGAGGTCTGCATCAACCCATCACACCTTTTTTTCTGCCACTTCTTAGTCCTCCTCGTCTGCTTCAGTGTGAACTTCTCCAACATGACTCCTTCCCATAGGCTGCAGTTCTTCACAGACAGGTCCAGAATAGGTCCCTTTTTGTGGTATGAAGTCCCTCAAGAAAGAGACTGCTCTAGTGTGGCTTGTTTACAGGGTGAGAAGCCCTTCCAGCAAATCTAATTTAGCATGGGGTCTTTTCTCCATAGGTCCACAGCTCCTGCCAGCAAACCTGCTCCAGCACAGACTCTCCCCAGAGTCACAGACTCATATGAGCACATCCACCTGCTCCACTGTGGGTCCTCCATGTGTGCTCCACTGTTAAGCTCTATGGCATGCAGGGTGACAACTTGTCTCAGCACATACTTGTCCAGAGAAGGGTCACCAGGATGATCAGAGGGCTGGAGCACCTCTCCTATGAGGACAGATTGAAAGAGTTGGGGCTGTTCAGTCTGGAGAAGAGAAGGCTCCCAGGTGATCTTATTGTGGCCTTCCAATATCTGAAGGGGGCTACAAGAAAGCTGGGGAGGGACTTTTTAGGCTATCAGGTAGTGATAGGACTAGGGGGAATGGAATAAAGCTGGAAGTGGGGAGATTCAGGCTGGAAGTGAGGAAGAAGTTCTTCCCCATGAGAGTGGTGAGAGCCTGGAATGGGTTGTCCAGGGAGGTGGTTGGGGCCCCATCCCTGGAGGTGTTTAAGGCCAGGCTGGATGAGGCTCTGGCCAGCCTGCTCTAGTGTGAGGTGTCCCTGCCCATGGCAGGGGGGTTGGAACTGGATGATCCTTGTGGTCCCTTCCAACCCTGACTGATTGTATGATTCTGATTTTATACTTCATCACCATCTGCAGGGGAATCTCTACTCTGGTGGCTGGAGCCACCTTCTGCCTCTTCTTCTTCACTGACTTTGGTGTCTGTCCAGCTGTTTCTCTCACGTACTCTCACTCCTCTTTTGGCTGCAGTTGAGCAATTTTTCACCCTTCTTAAATTTGTTAGCACAGAGGCTCTAACACCATCACTGATGATCTCAGCCTTGGTCAGTGACAAGTCTGTCTTGGAGCTGTCTTGAACTGACTCTATCAAACATAGGGGCAGCTTCTGCATCTTCTCTTACAAGTCACCCCTGGAGCCCTCCTCCTGCCAAAACCTTACTGTGCAAACCCAATACAGCCATTTTAGTTTAGTCTGACTATCATCAACACTTACTACAGTTGTCTTCTGCTTGAGACTCCAAAGCTCAATTTTGGACCTTCAAAGCCACAACCTCACTCCTAAGACATATTGATGGGGAATATTTTCTGCAGAGACCTAGTTATAGCACTTCTGTGCTCTGAAGTGCAAGCATAATCAAATTTTTCATCCACCTGCTTTCTGCTTCACTGGGCACTCAACCTACAGTATCACAGAAGCAGGACTAAATGGCTTTCTTAGACTCAGTCTCATTATGAATAGTGGTTTTCAGAAGATTGCAGTCTCTGCCCCCAGACATAATGAGCAGCACCATCTGAGTTTACCATGTGAACTCTGGAAACTTCTGATAAGTTCAGGAAGCGTTTGAGACAGGAGAGACCTTTTTCCATGTCCAGTCTCACCAACATAATGACTCTAACATTAATACCGTTGTATACGGGCAGTAACACCAAGGAAAACATAATGCCAGTATCATGTACTTTAATACCTCAGAGGGTTGAAGCCTTGCAATCAGGAGAACTGTTGTAGGTTGGATTAGACCCCAATAAACTGGAAATTTACCTCCTTTACCTCCCAGAGTAAATTTGCCACATGCCCTCAGAATTTGGAAGAAAAGTGAAATTATATTTACAAAAGTAGACTAACTACGAAGTATAAAATGCAATAAACATGTACAAGGTATATTTACATATATTTTACAGCTCAAAAATAGCACAAAACCACCCCCCTGGGCAAAGGATTCAGGGAACTGTATTAACAGCCAGCCTGCTGTCTTTCCCTCTTCCTCCCACCTATGCCTTACACAGCCAAAATAGAAGATAGTGCAGCTGGCATGCAAGGTCAGAGATAAAGCAGCCCCAAGCAAAGCAAGAGGCAGCCCAGAGAGAAGAGAAAAAACAAGTTTGTGCTACAAAATATAAGATATTCAGCAGGCCAATGCAATGAGGTAAACTTATCTTGCATTAGCCTGTGTCCAATCCCTAAAACTGTTTATCCTTAAACTTGAATTGTCTGAAAAAAATCAGGCATAGCCTTAAAACAGTAACAGTTTAGGTCTGTCTTTCAGGAGGCAAAGAAGGAACCAAAAGAAATAGATGGTTAAATACAGAGAAGAATTTTTTCCTGTCACAGATTTCCTCATAAAATTTATGAATCTCAAGTTGGGTTTATGGCGTTGGTTGTTGGAGAGATGGGAAGGAGACAAAGAGGAAAACAGCCATTTTGCTAATAAAATGGATCAAATCTGATAAAAAGATTGACAGAAAAACAACTGTGTCATCTGAAAATGCCATTGTGGTAGTCACTTGTCAGCACAAGCTACTTTGTTCTTAAAATGTATAAGCCCCCAAATGCATTTTTCTAAAATGCCAGATCTTTGTTTCTTGCTATTATTGTTTTAAAGTTAAAAAAAAAATTAGTAAAAAAAAAAGCCAGCACTGATTATCTTGCACTTAACACTAAGCCTTTAAAATCATATGAACAGCAAAGGTGGCTGCAGGATATTCTGAATCCCATTAAAGTAAGAAATTAGTTTTACATGTAACTTCCTAGGTGCAGTTCATGAGAAACATGACTTCATTGTAAACTAACTCTATGGAGATGTTCTCAGAAGGATAGAAAATAAATTATCACCAAAATACACCACACCACATTAAAACTTTCTCCTAATTTTGCCTAGGTCTTTCTTAGACTGTTCCCTGTATCAGTTCTTAGTCATGAAGGAGTAAACAACAAAACTAGTATAGTAGCACCACCAAAAACAAGCTGACAAAGATGCAAACAATCCTCTTAATGACTGGTTAGAGGGGAAATTAAAACAAACAAAATCCACAACAGATCATCATCAGTACAGAAGTATGTGACAAAACACCAAGAAAATGGGAAAAAACCCCAAAGAAACACCAACCAACTCTACAAGATACCAAGACATGGAGGATAAAAGAGAAAAAGATATCCAAATAAAACACAGGAAATGGAAGAGAAAAGGACATTTCCAAAAGAAATGATGAAAAATTGGGAATAATCTACAGTCATTTTCCCAAAAATCTGTCATGATGGAAAACCTCAGGCAGAAAAGGGAGAAAAAATAAAGTAAACCATGAAAGCAAACAGGTGTCCTGCTAACTGCCAAAGCCCCTGTGCTTTTATTTGCTGCAGTGTTGCTTACCAGCTGGGTAAGTAGATCTTCCTGCAGCAGCCAAATGGGAGCCATCTGCAGAACATCTGCAGTTAAAAACATTTACAAGCTGAAGACAAGTAGCCATCATTTCATGTCTACCTTGCAAAAACGGGACTGAAAAAAACAGAAATCTGATTTTTATCAAGCCACTTCATACTTCAAGGTGCACCATTTGCAAAAACAATAAGGAACAAAGAGACTTTTTCTGCTTTGCCATTTTTTGCTCCTTGAATTCAAGCGGGCTATTGAAATGTTTTTCCTCAGTAAAGAATATACTGATAATCGTAATTCTCCTGTGTCATATAACTCTGATAAAGGATCAGATATTGAGTTTCATTTCCCTGAGTGTCAGATTGTCTGTTATCTATACAGGAATGTGACTCATGTGTCAGCTAATTCACTGACACCAAATCACAAAAACCTCAGAAGACAAGGCAAACTGGATGGACGAGCTGAAAATACAACCAGAATTAAATTGTCTTAGCAAATACATACATTGCAGCTGTTGCACTCCAGCTCAGAATCAATGGGGTTTCTGTTTTTGTGTAAGTTACTATCTTTCCTAACTCTTGTTCTTAAACGTTTGTTTCAGATAGGGCACAATCTTGGCATTATTTTTTGCTGGACCAGTTTCTGTGGCATCTTCTCCTCAGCATCTGTTTGCTTCAGTTTGTGATAGTTCTCAGAGATCACAGATTGCTGCTGGACAAGGTCTCTGGACACACAATTTGTTCCCTCCTCTTTTGGAGAAAGAATTTGACCCCTCTGTTTTTTATACAGACCCTTGATCTAACAGAGGAAGGAAATTGCAATCTTTAACCTAGCAGAACACAAAGGAGATGGAGAACTGTTCCTTGTCCTCCTCTTTTTACTTTCCCAAAAAGAGATCACATGACCAATAACCAGCTCCTTCCTTACATTTAGAAAGACTGGCAAGGAATAGTTTGGGCTGCAAAATTCAATACCACAAAAATTTACCTAATCTTGATGTATTCTAAACATGATGTTAACAGTATTCATCCAGTTCAATTTTGAGCAGGGTATGCAATGAGGAGGATTTAGTCAGTTATTTCATGATGGAAAAGTTTTTCTGTATCAGGGGACATTCCCACTAAAAGGCATGCTAAAATGACTCTTCTGATGTTCACACTATACTTGATGCTCACACCATACTGACATTTTTACCTTTTTTTTTTTTTTTTTTTTTTTGTCTTTCTGAACAGATAATAACCCCAGTTTTGGTAGGTTTTGGAAACCATACATCTGAATTTTCAGCAGGAGCACCATCACTTCTTCTGACAGCTTGCTTTCAATACATTGTTTGCTAGTTTCTGTCTTACAGACAAAGAGATTAGTGGTGGTGCAATGCTCTACAACATTGTTATCAGCCAACATCACAGGCACAGTGTGCAAATGGAATGGGAAGAAAAGAAAAGCAAAAGAATTCTGCTGGTGCTCTTCAAGAGTGTTGGTGTGGACAAGTAAAATTGTTTCTGATTAGCTTGGACAGTCTCAGAAAAGGTGAGAGATAAGAATACACAGAAAAACTAGTCCCCTAGAAAGTAATTTGATACTTTTTTTGATCTTAATTTGTGTTACTGCAGCAACTTTTTCTTCTTTTTTTTTTTTTTTCTGTTTTCATCAAAGTGTTTAATCCAATGATTTTAATTTAGCTGGGGTTGCCTTTAAGAAGCCTTGTAAAAACCAGCTTGTAACATCTACAGTACATCTTCATAATTGAATTTCATGAGTGATTAGAGTAGTTATGGAAGTAAATGTTTTCTTAATATATTTACATTTCCACATAGAGCACTTGGCCATCCATTGCTGTATTATCCATCATTTTCTGCACATGGAAATACACATGTACGTACTGAACTTGTAGTGAGAGAGGATATAGGATGCAGGATATATCTTGGGATTTTTTAATTAAAAATACCTAGAGAAAGACAGTAATATTAACTATGCTTTAAAGGTAAATTACTTTTGAACCAGTGCAGTGTCACAAATAAAGAAAAACATTTTAGAGTTAATAGGCTTCATTCAAGAACAGCAAGGTCACAGCCTTTTATTCTGCTCTTTGTGAGGAACTGAACTGAAATGCTTGGGGCACAGATAATATCTGTAAGGGAAGAAATGTAAGTATTTATCTTTAAGTGTACTTCTTCCCACTTAAGATCGTATTCTCACAGAACAATGTCATAAGCAAGAACCATTTTTATGACAAGGTAATGTTGAAGTACTGTATACTAGAATTGTAATTAGTTGTAGATATTTATTGTATTTGTTTTAATTATGTTCACCTATATTTATACATGAAAACGCCAGGAAAAAGGTACCACCAAGATACAGAAGCTGGAATCATAGAATCATATATTAGGGGTTAAAGTCTGTTTCTGTTGCCCCTTGTCCTATTGCTGGTCACCATTCAAAAGAGCCCAGCTCCATCCCCCTGGCTGCTACTCTTCAGATATTTATATGCATTGAGAAGATTTCCTTTCAGTTTTCTCTTCTCCAGGCTAAAGAACCCCAGGTCATTCAGCCTCTCCTTTTAAGGGAGATGCTTCAATCCCCTAATCATCCTCGTGGTCCTCCACGGGATTCTGTCCAGTATTTCCCTGCATCTCTTGAACTGGAGAGCCCAGAACTGGACACAATAATCCAGGTGCAGCCTCACCAGCGCAGAATAGCAAATGAGGAGAACCTCTCAACCCGCTGGTTACACTCATCTTAATGCACCTCAGGAAGCCATTGATCTCCTCAGCCATGAAGGCACATTGCTGACTTGTGGTCATCCTGTTGTCCAGCTCCTTCTTTGCAGAGATACTTTCCATTAGGTCAGCTCCTCACCTGTGCTGATGTGGAGGGTTATTCCTCCCCAGGTGCACTGTTTATCATGACCATGTGTGATCTCATTCAGCCAGATCTCAATCCATTTCACTGTCCATCTAACCCGTACTTCCCAAGCTTACCTGTGAGCATGTTATGGAAGACAGAGTCAGAAACCTGGCTGAAGTTGATACAGACTGATCTGCTTTCATCTACTCAGCTGATCACACCATCATAGAAGGTTATCAGATTGGTCAAGCATGATTTCCCTTTTGTGAATCACACAGAATCACAGAATCACAGAAACGTTCAGGTTGGACAAGACTCTCAGGATCACTAAATCCAACCAATAACCCTACTCTACAAGGTTCAACCCTAAACCATATCCCCAAGAACCACATCTAAACAACCTTTAAACACATCCAAGGCTGGTGACTCAACCACTTTCCTGGGCAGAATCCATGCAGACTATTCCTGATAGTGTTCTTTTCTTCCACATGCTTAGAGAAGGCCTCCACAATGAGCTGTCCCATCACTTATCCAGGGTGAGACTGACTGGCCTGTAGTTTCCTGGGTTCTCTTTCTTGCTCTTTTTGAAGATTGGAGTGACAGTGGCTTCCACCCAGTCCTCAGACACCTCCCCTATTTTCCATGACCTTTCAAAAACTTATCAAAAATTTATCAAAACCACAAGCCTGGTCACATCCTTGACTGGACTTTTTGTTAGTACCACCTTATAGCTTCCCACCACCTTTCACACTCCCAAGCTTTTTTTAGTCTCCCACCCAGCTTTATATCCCCTACCAGGCCTTCTTTGTTTGTTAGCACAGGGTTCAGCAGTGCACTTCTCCTTGTAGAGTCCTCCACCAACTGTGTCAAAAAGTTGTCATCAATGCACTGCAGGAACCTCCTGGACTGTTGTCTTTCCAGCAAGTATCAGGGTGTTAAAGTCTCCCATGATAATCAGGCCATGTGATCACAAGGCTACTTTAATCTGTCTGAAGAAGCTCTCGTCGATTTCCTGATCAGGCAGCCTGTAGTAAACATGAACTACACTGTCACCCATGTTAGCCTGTCTCTTAAGACTTACCTACCCACTTTTAACTTGTTCTTCCTCCCAGGCAGAGGTCAAGACATTCAAGCTGCTCTCTCACAGAACCTCCACCACATAGGTTTGCTGGCCTATCTCTCTTAAAATGTACACAGCCATCCATTGCAGCACTCCATTCATGACAGCCATCCCACCAAGTTTCTGTGTTGGCAACCAAACATAGCTTTCCTGCTGCACAATGGCTTCCAACCTCCCCATGTTTGTTGCCCATGCTGTGTGCATTGGTGGAGATCCACTTGAATTGGGCTAGCAATTTCATCTCCAACATTAACATCCCATCCCTAGACTTACTGTAGTGAGCCTTGTTTTATCCCCTTCCCCTTTCAACCAAATTAAAAGCCCTCTCAATGAGTTCCACCAACTCAGGGGTAAGAATCCTTTTTTTCCTTTTGAGATACCTGGACTTCATCTGTTGCCAGCAGGCCCAGTGCTGGGTAAACCTCCCCACAACCTAAGAAACACAAATTCCACTGGTGGCACCAGTCTCTGAGTCATGTGCTAATCATGTATGTTTGCCTCTTATTTCAGTCCTCTTCCCTGCCACTGAAGGGATTGAGGAAAACACTACCTGTACTCCTGGTTCTTGAACAAATAGCCCCAGCACTTTGAAGTCCCCTTTGATCACTTCTGGACTTTGCCACCTCAGAGCACTGCCAATGTGCACAACCAATGTTGGGTAACAGTCAGAGGGCTGTACCAGACCAGGGAGTTTTCTCATAACATCTCTAAACTAGGCCCCAGGGAGGCAGCAGATTTCCCTGCAAGATGAACCTGGTCAGAAAATTAGGTCCTTAGTGTCTCTCAGAAGGGAATTGCCTATGACAGTTGCCCTCCTTTTTTATTTACCAGGAGCTGTCATAATGTGTGGGGCTGACTGACTCACCCTAGTCAACCCTCTGGATGGATCTTCATCCACATCCTCATTTGCTTGGCACTCAAGTTCCAGAGCCCTGTATCTGTTGTGTAGGGGCAACTGGGAAGGTAAGGGAGGAGAGGAGGAGATTTGTTTGCTGCCCTGAGCAGGGATCTGTTTTCATTCCCCCTTGTCTCTTAGGTCTCTTCCTTCTGCCCAGTGGCAAGAGGGCAGGGGATCCTCTGCCTCATGTGGAGCCTCCATCTGCTTCCTTTGCCACATGGGTGTTAGGATGTGGCTCCACCAATCTATCTTCCTCTCCCATTCCCTGATAAGCCATTACTTTTTCACTTCCTCTTTCTTCTCTGCTTCCAGCAGAGCAGATCCATCACCCGGTCATATCACACACAGGTGCTGTGACTGCTGCCTTGTGGTACAGGTGACAAGCTCAGGCAGTACCTGCAGCCAGAGAGCCAGACTGCTGTATACTCCTGTGTGAGCCATGTCTGAATTATCACATTCCTTCTGGTGATGGCTTTCCACTGAGTGGAAACCGCAGATGGATCCTCCTCTGGGAGGACAATGTCCCTGCTTTTGTGCCTGCTGGGGATCACAGCAGAATTGAGGGCACCTTCAGCAAGTTTGCAGATGATACCAAGATGAGTGGTGCTGTCAGCAAGCTGGAAGGACAGCATGTCATCCAGAAGGACCTGAACAGGGTGGAGAGGTGGGCCCAGGTGAACCCCGTGAGGTTCAACAAGACCAAATGCAGGTTCCTGCACTTGGCTCAGAACAACCCTCACTATCAATACAGGACAGGAGAGGAGGTGATAGAAAGCAGCCCTGAGGAAAAGGACTTGGGTCTGCTGATGGACGAGAAGCTGGGCATGAGCAGTGTGAGCTGGCAGTGCAGAACGCAGATCACATCCTGGACTGCACCAGAAGCAGTGTTGCCAGGAAATCCAGGGAGGTGATTCTGCCACTTTGCTCTGCTGAGACCTCACCTGGAGTACTGTGTGCAGGTCTGGAAGCCTCAATATAGGAAGGACATGGACCTGATGGAGAGGGTCCAGAGGAGGGCCATGAAGGTGATCAGGGGTTGGAGTACCTTTGCTATGAGGACAGGCTGAGGGAGCTGGGGGTGTTCAGCCTGGAAAAGAGGAGGCTCTGGAGAGATCTAATAGCAGCCTGCCAGTACTTGAAGGAGAGTGACTGTTTATGAAGGCCTGTAGTGATAGGACTAGGGGCAGTGGTTTGAAGTTAGAGAAGAGTAGATTTAGGTTCAATGCCAGGAACAAGTTCCTTACAATGAGAGTGGTTGAACACTGGAACAGGTTGCCCAGATCGGTGTTTGAGATCCCATCCCTAGAGATATTCAAGGTGAGGCTTGATGGGGCTCTGGCTGACCTGATTTAGTTGAGGATGTCCCTGCTCATTGCAGGGAAATTGGACTCAATGACCTTTAGAGGTCCCTTCCGACCCGGCTGACTCTACAATTCCATGAACTGCCACTCAAACTGCTGTGCCATGTCCTTCAGATGTGCCATACCATCTTTTCCCGTCCTGGTTGCCTTGATCCCAGTCATTCACACTCCCTGGAACTGCTCCTGTACAAGAGGGTGTTGGCCACCGTCACTCTTGCCCCTGCCCATGCTGAGTCAGACCTACCTCTTGTCAGCATATCTCTCTTCCCACTCTGAGTGGGGTGCTCAGGACACCCTCTCTCTTCCTGTACTTTTGCCTTCGTGATTTTTCCATTTTGGGAAGGTTCTTCCACCATGATCCTTCATTCTGGAGATTACAGTGTATGCACTGGTAATACATCCACTTTGTGGCTGTTAGCTTAATAAAATAAAGTACTATATATCATCAAATATTAATACATCTACAACTACATATACATATTTCCTCAATTCATACTGTGTTCTTTTCAATTGAATGTTATCAGTGCAATTTCCCCACTCAAAGGGAAAAAATACTAAGTTGTCTCCTCCTTTGGTAGATTTGCTTTTTCTATATATTTTCACTTCCATGATACCCTACTCCATAAGT
Organism: Indicator indicator; assembly: GCF_027791375.1. Classification (NCBI taxonomy): domain Eukaryota; kingdom Metazoa; phylum Chordata; class Aves; order Piciformes; family Indicatoridae; genus Indicator; species Indicator indicator. The sequence goes on from NC_072053.1 coordinate 80,239,223, forward strand.
ACAACTTATAGGCACTCAGATAGGGATTTTCAGTGAAAGTAAGTCAAGATTTTGGATTGATCTAATGACATTACAAGTGTTATGTAATTATGTTTAGAAATTATGTTTAGAAATGTTATGTAATTATGGTTATCCACTTCAAGGAAAGAGGTGAAACCGTTGGTTTGTACAACAAATAAGTAAACTAAAGCCTAGTTAGCTTTGTTGAAAGAATTTTCCCAACAAACAAGCAAATATTTACATATTACTGAATATTATCTTTAATATTTAAGATACATATTTTCAGAGTGCCTCTGTTACCCAACACAAGAAGGAGAAAACCTGTTATGCAGTTGTAAGGAAGTGTGGTGAAGGGGCCAAGTGCTAAACTAACAGGATGGATGTTTTACTAGAACAGTGAAAATCAGCAGAGAAAAAACAAACTCCAAAAGCTGTAACAAATTCAGGAATAATAACTAACCTCAAACAATATTGACAAGTTGGATGAAAGAATAGAATGGCACAGAAAAATCTACACTATTTTTTTCAGTTACTAGCCCAAGAGTTCACAGGTAATTGTTGCATATATTGGTCTAGTGTACAAATACCCCAAGATATCCTTGCCAATACCTACATAATCTATATAAGAAAACATATAAAAATGTTTTCCATTAGATTTCTTTAATGATCTTTACCAGAAAAAGACCAGTGGTGCAAAAAAGTGCAAAATGTGCACATTCATGCTTAATTAAAGTTTTGGTATTCATCTTTGACACTAGCATGAACTATCTCTGGGTTTTATCATCATCATCAATTAATGACCTGGTAAAGGGCACAGCATGGTAAGTAAGGAAGTATTAGCAAATACCTTGTCCAATTACCTTACCTATTGCTTCTGGGGGGTATTTGTTGGTTTGATTTGGGTTTTTTTTTTTTTTATTTTGTGTTTTTGGTTGGGTTTGGAGGGGGTGTTTGTTTTGCTTTTGGGTTTTGTTTGGTTTGGTTTTGCTTGTGTTGTTTGTTTGTTTAATTCACGAAGTATCTACAAATCCCTTGTGATTTGCAGACCATTTAAGGCACTCTAATTTTACTATTGTCTAATGACAACAGTAAAATTAGGATGCTGTGACTGTGTCACATCTCATCAAAATCAACGTAATTATCAGTAATACTTGCTTTGGTGGGATTTAGGTTTTGCCCAGTTAAATCATAAAAAAATCCAGCCTCATTGCTAGTGGACCAGAAAATTAGGCAATGCTAACAACTGCTGGTTATGTGACAGTTTAATTCTACCACCTTGCACTAAATGTTTCCAGAAAAGCAGGAGTGGAGCTCCCACATCTGATGCCAGTTGGGCACTTCAGAGAGTCTACAGGACAGACTGGCAGCAAGGGGCATGAGGCATCCTGTAGGAGGCAAAACTACCTGACTGCCTTTACACAGCTGCGCCCCAAGGACAACAGGTAATCTCTGCTGCTCTCCTCTTCTTCATCACCAGCAAGTCAGGGCAGAAACTCAGCAGAAGTTACAGTATCACAGTGATCACCATCACTGCCTCCTACAGGGCATTTGTCTGAAGACTACAGGATGCCTCATGAGCCACCAGTGTGCACTTGCAGCCCAGAAAGCCAACCAGAGCCTGGACTGCATCAAGAGAAGCACAACCAGCAGGTTGAGAGAGGTGATTCTCCCCCTCTACTCCACTCTGGTGAGACCTCACCTGGAGTAATGCATCCAGTTCTGCAGCCCTGCATCCAGTTCTGGAGCCCCTATTACAAGAGGGATATGGACATGCTGGAAGGTGTTCAGAGAAGGCCCACAAGGATGATCAGAGGACTGGAGCACCTCTCCTATGAGGACAGACTGAGAGAGTTGGGGCTGTTCAGTCTGGAGAAGAGAAGGCTCCCAGGTGACCTTATTGTGGCCTTCCAGTATCTGAAGGGGGCTACAAGAAATCTGGAGAGGGACTTTTTAGGGAATCAGGTAATGATAGAACTAGGGGCAATGGAACAAAACTAAAAATGGATAGATTCAGACTGAATGTTAGGAAGAAATTCTGCCCCGTGACAGTGGTGAGACACCGGAACAGGTTGTCCAGGGAGGTGGTGGAAACCTCATCCCTGGAGATTTTTAAGGCCAGTCTGGATGGGGCTCTGAGCAACCTGATGAAGTGTGAGGTGTCCCTGCCCATGGCAGGGGGTTGGAACTGGATGATCCTTGTGGTCCCTTCCAACTCTAATTCTAAGTTGCACAGAAACACATCCAGGTGGATTTTGAAAATCTCCAGAGAAGGAAATTTCACAACCTCTCTGGGAAGCCTATTCTAGCACATCCTCAAAGTAAAGAAGGTTCTCCTTTAATTCAGGTTAAACCTCCTATATACTGGTGTGTAACCATTGCCCCTTGTCTTATCACTGGGCACCCAGCCTCTTCCTCATGACCTCCACTTTAGATAACAGGTTGTATATCAAGTTTGAAACAGGCTGTTTGAAACCCTCATAGTTTTACAGTAGAGTGCACATTCTTCCTGAAGGGCCACAGTTGTTGTGCTTTGCCATAGATGTAGTTTTTAAAATTTAAAGCAGGTCTTTGATCAATTTTCCATTTCTTCTCTATATTTATGGGACCAGTTCTTTCTGAAGAGTATAATCCGTATGAGAAAATGGAAACTGAATGATATGCACCAGAGAGTTCCCTCAGGACAGGAAGTCACAGCTACTAATTGCCTTAGGTAAAGTCAGAACATCATTTTCCTCATAAATGAATCATAGTTTCCACACAGCTCTTGCTCTTGTTAAATAAAAACACTTTTCATTGTGTGTCACAGTTACAGAATGGTAGGGGCTGGAAGTGACCTGTGATGGTCATCTGGTCTAATCCCATGGGTAAAGAAGGTATGCCTAGATCAGGCTGCACAGGAACACAACCTACAGGTTAAAATAAAAGGCTGATCCCCTTTTCATCCTTCCTGACACTCTTTGGGGTGGTAACCCTGTATGGAAACAGTACTGCTTCCTTTAACACAAAAACTTTTTGATGTCATATTCATTGCCACTTACAGCTTCTGTGATGTGAATCCAGTCACAGCTTCAAATTAATTTATCGTATATGTGACTGGATATTCTGGTAATATAATCCAGAGCACAATAATTTCTGAATACAAACCTACTTCTCAGAGTATGCTTTACAAGATTCCTCATAAAAATCTGAGGGTGGCAGGGAAAGTTTTCCATATGGCATGTTTATTTTCAGCATTTGTGTTTTTCTTAATTCATCATAGAATCATAGAATCAGTCAGGGTTGGAAGGGACCATAAGGATCATCCAGTTCCAACCCCCTGCCCATGGGCAGGGACACCTCACACTACATCAGGCTGGCCAGAGCCTCATCCAGCCTGGCCTTAAACACCTCCAGGGATGGAGCCTCAACCACCTCCCTGGACAACCCATTCCAGGCTCTCACCACTCTCATGGGGAAGAACTTCTTCCTCACATCCAGTCTGAATCTATCCATTTTTAGTTTTGTTCCATTCCCCCTAGTCCTATCACTACCTGATAGCCTAAAAAGTCCCTCCCCAGCTTTCTTGCAGCCCCCTTCAGATACTGGAAGGCCACAAGAAGGTCACCTGGGAGCCTTCTCTTCTCCAGACTGAACAGCCCCAACTCTCTCAGTCTCTCCTCATAGGAGAGGTGCTCCAGCCCTCTGATCATCCTGGTGGCCCTTCTCTGGACACCTTCCAGCATGTCCATATCCCTCTTGTAATAGGGGCTCCAGAACTGGATGCACTATTCCAGGTGGGGTCTCACCAGAGTGGAGTAGAGGGGGAGAATCACCTCCCTCGACCTGCTGGCCACACTTCTCTTGATGCAGCCCAGGCTCTGGTTGGCTTTCTGGGCTGCAAGTGCACATTGACAGCTCCTGTTGAGCTTCTCATCCACCAGCACCCCCAAGTCCCTCTCCTCAGGGCTGGTCTCCAGCCAGTCACTGCCCACTGTGCTTGGGATTGCCCTGACCCAGATGCAGGACCTTGCACTAGGTCTTGTTGAACCTCATGAGGTTGGCTTGTGCCCACCTCTCCAGCCTGCCAAGGTCCCTCTGGATGGCATCCCTTCCCTCCAGCCTGTCTGCCGCACCACACAGCTTGGTGTCCTCAGCAAACTTGCTGAGGGTGCACTCAATGCCACTGTCCATGGCACCAACAAAGATGTTGAACAAGACTGGTCCCAGGACTGAGCCCTGAGGGACTCCACTTGTCACTGGCCTCCACTGGGACATGGAGCCATTGACAGCCACTCTTTGGGTGCAGCCATCAAGCCAGTTCTTTATCCATCTCGTGATCCACCCATCAAACCCATGTGTCACCAGTTTGGAGAGCAGGATGTGGTGCGGGACAGTGTCGGAGGCTTTGCTCACGTCCAGGGAAATAACATCAGTTGCTCGCCCCTCATCTCTTAAGGTTGTGACCTGTTCCTAGAAGGCCACCAGGTTTGTCAGGCAGGAATTATCACTTCTCAGTTACACCATTAAACTCTCTAGCATGATAAGAGCAGATACTCTCAACAGATACTGAAAATGGGAACAAAAGCTGTGCTGGATGTGCCACAGTTTAGAAACTCTGCTTTGTGGAATAGGAAAAAGTAGCTATAAGGAATACTCCTGTAGGAAGCACTGGTAATTTTGTGATGAAAACAGACCCAGTTCTATTCAGAGATTAAAGGAAAAGGCTTCTGGTGTTTCTTAAAGACTGCACTCCATCTTTAAAATTAACATATCAAGTAAAGATATTTGACATAAACTTTGAATAGTAAGAAAAAAACCTGTGCACTTAGTAGTTTCAAAAGCCTTGCTTCTTATAGCATGGTTCATAAGACATATTTGGCACATAAAGTTGGTATAAAAATATAAGAAGATCTAATATTAGGAAATACCTGACACTACTCTATGAAGCCCCTTCTGCTTCTTTCTTCCCATTCTACAGGGAGTTTTGCAAGCAGCTCTTGTAGTAAAGTTTGCTACATGAGCAGTGATCAACTGAGTGTTCTGAGATAGGTTTTAAGTCTTAAAATGATAATGGGACAATTATTCAATGAATGGTCAAAAATCTTGCTAGTACATTCATTAGTTAATTATAGAGTGAGTGATTATAATGCAAATATTGATAACATATCTTGAAATGTTTATGTGATTTAATTTTTTAATTTTTGTTTAATGATTAAGGATAATAATTTCAAACCCAAGAAGTGTCTCCTTATACCCTCTCCACAGTCACCACTGTTCACTAGTGGAAAGGTCTTAACTAAGGAAAGCAGCCCAGTGATGTCTGCCTGCTTTCTGAAAAACCTGCCAAGGTGAACTCGGGTAGTGTAGAACTCAGCATCTTCATTAAAGAAGTTGGTGAGAAATTCCACCAGTCTCTCTCACGTTTTCTTTTATCACTTGCCCTAACCTCTATATGAGATTACACCCCACAGCTTTCATCTTCACTCCAAGGAATGCAGGAATGGTAGATGAAAAGGAAAGGTAACAGAAGGCAATGCCAATAAACAGCAACAGAAAACTGGGAATTCATCACCTCTTGCGAGAAGGTGAGATGAATTTTCGATTAATAGAAAGAAGTATTGTTAAAACATCAATAGAATTCCAAACATCATGAATTTATAATCTCTTCATAAATGATACAATGCACCTGTTGCCTCTATGAACAGACTTATGAAAAAATGATGGATAATACCTGATCTTCAGAATTCTTACTGCACTGGCTAGCTATAAACATTGTACACTTACTGCATTTCTCTCAGTATATACATTTGGTATATACATTTGGTGCAATTAACTGCAGCCCACAGCTCAAACTGGACTCCAATGAGGTAGTCATTATACACACAAAAAAACTTTGAAGGGTTTACAACCTGCTTGTGCAAGATGACATGTCAGAAGGTAAAAAGAGTACACTAAAATGAAAGCTTTTGCTTAAAATTAAAATGTTCATGATTGAAATAATATTAAACTCCCCCTTTCTGGTACATGTTGGAATATGTTACTTCTTTATTCTACCAGTAGTGATGTACTATTAAAATGATACTATCTTTTAGCTTCTTTTTTTTTTTTTCCCATTGAATGTGAATGAATATTGCAATTGAAAAATTTCTTACTTTTAAGAAAACAGCTATGGAGCAGTCATGAAGTTTGATAAAATTTAAGCTTTGTTAGGACTTGGATGGAACAATCAAAGGTACTTATTACTGATTTTCCACAAAGACATATCATATAGAAGGAACCAGACATGGAACACAGATATCACAGTGCTTGAAAAGTGGAGCCCAGGTCTTTAAAACTGGAATGACAGGTGAAACTAGGCAAGCAGAGTTTCAGTATGTCTCTGTAAAGCGACAGGAGCTGTGCTTTAGTACTCACCACAAATCTGTTTCCCAAGACATCAAAGCTGAAGGCTTCTTAGGCCACACATCTCCTGCTCCACCACTCTTCCTTGCTTTCTTCCATGAGGAAGTCTGGGCATAGCTGAGACAAAGTCAGTATGTGTATCCAGGAGCCAAGACTGCTCTTCTCAGTATGCAGCCAGTCCTTGCTTCCAAGTTTGTTGTAAGCAGATAGTAAGATTACTGCATGGAAAAAAACATTATGATTGGACCCTAAACACTAAACTAATACATGAAAAGTCTCCATACTTTTCATCTCTTGCTTCCTTCGTGTTATCAGGCATACACTTTCTATCTCTACTCTTATTTACAAACAGCCTAAAGCAAAGGGAAACCAACAGAGAAAAATTTGATGGCTATTAGCACTTTTTCCCCCAGAATTTCAGTTTCTTCACTTTGTACCGAATCAAACTGTTCTGATTTTTTTTCCCCCTGTAAATTAGTAGTTAGGTAGCAATGACAGATGGTATGTCCACCTGCTTCTTGTTCCCCTAGTAACATCAATAATATTATACAACTTTATAAAACAGCTTATGCTAAGGGATTGTTGTCATCAGCCATCAATTCTTGCAGGGCCAGAATACTAATGAGGTCCTCTTGTGGACACTAAAACACTCACTGGATGCTTTCAGCAATGGAGAAATCACAACTGGGAAAAAAAACCAAAAAAGACTACAAGGTAAAGGAAATAATTTACTCAGCTCTAATTTTCAATGCCCAATAAGTGGAACTGGAATATAAATCATGTGTTGTAGCATCTAGGCATGGTTCACTTTAACTGCAGCCAGATACTTGGGGCAGTAATGTTTTCTCTTTCTGTTTGGCTTTCTTCCTAGATTTTAGTCTTAAAGGCTCTTATATTTATGTATTCTGAATGCCGATAAAGACTTATGTAGAGAGATTATCATGTGGAGATGATGTGACCAGCCAACTAAACATTAAGAAATGAGTTTAACAACTGTGAAATATTATTCTGTCTGAGGCATTCTACTTTGGCTCTTGACAAAGTGTCTAGGGTGCTGCAGAGGTCAGCACGTGGTACAGTAACACCCTTCCAGCTTTCTTTGCAGCTAGTTTTCAAAACTGCAGCAGATTTTTGGGGTAAGATTTTTAACAGCTTCCTTAAGTAGGTGACTCTTTCAGTGCACAGCCTGTCTTGGTGCTCATGCAACCTGGTCCCTGTCTTCCTGCAAGATAAGGCTGTTTGCCCACAGCTCTGCCCTCATGGATAGCCTGTATCATCATGTAACCCCTGCCACTGCCTCCTCTCTTTCATTTTCCCAGCATGCAGATTCATAAACCACCAGGGTCTCCCTGCAGTGTGCTTCTGCTTTGCAGAGCACCATATAGGTTTTACAACATGACACAGTTGTAGGCAAAGCAGCCTTCAAAGAGGATTAGTCTGAGTGTTACAGAGCTGTATGTTAGCTAATTGGTGTGACTGCACTTTTAGAGGAAGGACACACTGCTTGTAGGAGCCCTGTTAGACTCACCATTTTGCAAATATGCTGCTGCAGTCCTGCTGCAAAGAGGATCTTCCTCTTTTCAGAGTATTCATTCTAATCCTTCTGGCCTCAACCTTAAGTATTGACCTCACAGGCCTCTTGGACTGATGTTAACAAGTTTTCTTTTTCAGTCTGATGGTAGGGAGAACATATCCTGCCTTCCAAACAGCAGAACCAGAACAAAACCTCAGTCCCCAAATTCACAGAAATGCAACATGAAAACTGTCCTCTAGTGTGTTTGGAACAACAACAGGAAAATTGGTTGTGCTCACTGTACCTATTTAATCACAAGGTCTCCACAACCAGTTCAACCTCTTTGCAGTTCATTAAGTCCATCACCATCAATGGTTGTCTGTACTTCTGGCATTTTGAGCACAAAATATTAAAGAGACATGATGGGGAGGGGGTGTGTGGGGGGGTGTGGGTGGGGAGAAAAAGTAATTATCTTTCTTCCCTGTATCTACCTCAAAACTTAAGTGGTTACAACTACCAGTAAATTAATTATGCTATAGCGACATGTCTGGAATACTGTAGTCTTAGGAAAACAATCCTCATACCCAAACTCTTCTTGTAGAATTTGATTCATTTATGACTTATTCCACAATATTTTATATTAACAGTAGTTTTCCAGAACATTTTTTTTAATGAAAAAGGAAGAAATGCGAAAACATAGAGGAAACTATCCATGAAATAAATTCTTTAGGAATAAAAATGTCCTCAAATAAGTTATCTTTCCCTTCCCTTCCCTTCCCTTCCCTTCCCTTCCCTTCCCTTCCCTTCCCTTCCCTTCCCTTCCCTTCCCTTCCCAAACCTTCCCAAACCTTCCCAAACCTTCCCAAACCTTCCCTTCCCAAACCTTCCCAAACCTTCCCAAACCTTCCCTTCCCAAACCTTCCCTTCCCTTCCCTTCCCTTCCCTTCCCTTCCCTTCCCTTCCCTTCCCTTCCCTTCCCTTCCCTTCCCTTCCCTTCCCTTCCCTTCCCTTCCCTTCCCTTCCCTTCCCTTCCCTTCCCTTCCCTAACCTTCCCTTCCCTTCCCTTCCCTTCCCTTCCCTTCCCTTCCCTTCCCTTCCCTTCCCTTCCCTTCCCTTCCCTTCCCTTCCCTTCCCTTCCCTTCCCTTCCCTTCCCTTCCCTTCCCTTCCCTTCCCTTCTCCCTTCCCTTCCCAAACCTTCCCAAACCTTCCCTTCCCTTCCCTTCCCAAACCTTCCCTTCCCTTCCCAAACCTTCCCTTCCCAAACCTTCCCAAACCTTCCCTTCCCTTCCCAAACCTTCCCTTCCCTTCCCAAACCTTCCCTTCCCAAACCTTCCCAAACCTTCCCTTCCCAAACCTTCCCTTCCCTTCCCTTCCCTTCCCTTCCCTTCCCTTCCCTTCCCTTCCCTTCCCTTCCCTTCCCTTCCCTTCCCTTCCCTTCCCTTCCCTTCCCTTCCCTTCCCTTCCCTTTCCCTCCCCATGTTAGATGTTTCTCAGACTATTTTTTTAAATGGGAAAATTTGGAATTATCAGTTTACTCTCCATCACCACAACAAGGAATCTTATGTGGTATTAGAGATAATGACAATGAATTTATTACATCAGGCAACTCTAAGGCAAGGTTTATACAGCATGTGACCTCATAAGTATATTTACTTTTATTTCTCCAAAGGTAATTTGAAGAATTATGTGGTGGGTTTTTTTTTAAATAAAAGTTTTAGTCACCAAAAATAACATAAATAGATGTCCCAAGAAACTTTCATAAATACAGTTTTCTTTAATTAAGGTTTCTACATTTCTGAATGAAACTTAGTTATCTTCAATGAGATGACAAGGCAGAAGTGATTATTAAGCTTACTGAAAGGATGTCTTTTTATCCTCTTGCACGTAACATTTTTCTTGGACAGAAGAAACCAGACAGGAACAAAGGATCGTAGCAGGATTTGATTTTAATAGACATCTTTGCTCATGAAAAGATGATTTGCTTATTTTCATATATACACACCTTTAATGAAACTCTACTGTCAGCTCCTGGTCACAACATTAGTACCACTACCTCTTCATGACAATCTGTCTCAATGCATTACAGGCTTCAAGTATTTATATTTTAAATGACATACTGATTACAGCTAGTCAGAATTTTGCAGCCTTGCAGGAATTGTTATATTTTTTTGTCCCACTCCTTTGGGGGGGAAAAACCAAAACAAACCAAAACAGTTTCTAACATTTAGAAGTATTTCAGTTTTATTTAAACTCTCTTTCAAACATCCTTAGAGCTGAGTTATGGTGAAGCTGTCTTTGGAACTTTATTATACAGGCAGCCTATATCACTTAAAAAATAAGGATGACAAATAATAATTAAAAAATAATATGTTCTGTCTCATTTAATGTTAAATACATACAAAAATATAATTTTTATTTCCAGCCATATATAAAGTTGCCTTTTTGTGCTCTAAGCAGTTCACATGTGAATATATTCTCATGATGCTAAACTGAAGTAATAATGTTTTTGCAGGCAAATATTCTTGAGCTGAGCTCCTGACTGTCTTGAATATAGGGCTTTTAGTTATCTCAGAGCAGAGACAGGACAACCCATATATGTTGAGAATATCTGTGAAGAGATCATTACCTCTGCAAGACAGCAAGAACAGTAAAGTAAGTTTAAAAAGAGAAGTTTTATCCTTATCAGCTAGCGTGTTTAAGGATAGAGGAAGTTGTGTTAGGAATTTAAAAAAAACAACAGATTTTTAATCTCATATGGCTTAAATATTGATAGTGGTACCTGATAGCATAGAGTGTTGTCACCTACCTGTAGAACTCATGAAAAATCTGGTTAATGGTGTAGTGTGGATCACAGGACACTACACCAAAGAAACACCATTTCTCCCCATCACAATTTCACCTTGTGAAAGAACAGCTTTCACACTGAGTTGAATCTTTTTTGGAGAAGAAAGCAGTGATAAAAGGCTTCTCCTTAATTTCCTCATTGCTGTTCCTTAAACATGACAGAAAATGTCAAAGGAAAACCAAACACTGAAAACCATTCTCCCTTTTTGTTTTTCTTTGCTTTACCACATTATCTGCACATAACAACTTTTCCCATCAACCTGAAGAACGAATGAAGCTGGGAGCCCAAAAAAACAAATAGGAAATAGACTGCCATTATTTTTTTTTTCTACAGGAAAACATTGTCCTGTGTATTTCAGATATCCAGTGAAGAGTTACATTTTGAAGAATCACAAATAAAACTATTTCCCACTTCATCCATCCCTGTCCCAGTTTATTTAATGCAATCAGTATGAGAATGCAGTAAGAGATGAACATGAGATGAACAAAACATGAAGGAAGTAACTATTTAGTCTTCCCATCTTCCCATGTCTTGAAACCCAACCCACTGAAGTTATTTTTTCTTCACTCAAAGGAGTATCCTAGGAGTCGAAAAGATATTGCTCAAGCTGTAAATGATGCACTAAATGCCATCTTTCAGTTTTCACATAACTACACTGGTAATGTTAGACAAAATCAAGTTGTCTTTACAAGATGGGATTGGGATAGGATGGGATGAGGGAAGACAGACAAAGGAAGAACTTTCACTTTTCCAAAAGATTTAAATATTTCCATTCTAACTTAGTCCAATGTGGTTTCTAATCTTGCCATTAAATCACAATGTTTTGGTAAATCTTCAGAATGGAAAGTAGGAGCTAGAGGTCAAAGAGTAAATTCTGCTTGCAGTAAAATGACACAGGTTAAATGTTCCTTATGCATTGCCATACACTTCACACTGTTAAGGAAAAAACATTTCTCAATAATCTTCCAATTGTATCATTAATTTAATATTATTATGTTAACAGCTCTGTAAACTAATAAGCAAGGGACAGCTTTTCAAGTTAGGTGAAGAATATTAAACGTTAGTGAAAATATGCTATTTCAAAAAAACCTAAGCAATCTTTAAATTTGTTTGGGAGAAAGGATGTATTTAACATAGTTCAAAACACAGCTCAAAAACAAGTTCATGATAGGCTTGCCTGGTCCCATGCTATTTGCCACTACAGGTGAAATGAAGAAAAAAAGATAAATACAAGGAAAAAAAAATTGTCTAAAATGAAAAAGTTCTGTGCCACTACAGAGACAAAGCTAAAAAAAATAAAAAAGCAAACTTAAGACTTTTATTAAACTTTCCGTGTCTGTTTGTAACAGCTTTGGGTTTAGTTTAACTATTCCAAACCTTTTGTATTTGATACAGATTTTTGTCCTTGGTGATTCACGTATCCTAGTCTTAATTCTCTTTTAGCTAACCCCAAGAGTTTCTTGCTAGAAGAGAATAAACATTAATGTTCTGCTTATTGTGCTGTACAGAAAATGGTTCACATCCCATGTCTCTTCCAGAAAATAACATTTGCCAGAACAGCTCAGTTAGAAGCGAATTTAAGGTTGGGGGGGGAAAGGGGGGGTGGAATTTTCAACCAACCACATTACAAAATTAATTGGTGCCCAGTGTGGAGCATTGCTCAATTGGTTGATTAACTCCTGCTCAGATTAAGGAAGTAAATGAAATGAAAACTATATTTACAAGCAAAACTACAATCTACAATGGAATGCAATGAGTATGTACAACATATACAATATTTACAGATATTTACAATTGATGAACAGGACAAGGACAGCCCCCCGGGTCAAAGACCAGGGGAGCTGCTAATAGCTTCTCCTTCCATGCCTCCCCTTACCACCTGTACAAAAAGGGACAAGAGACAGAGCAGAGAAGTTAGAACAAAAGAATGCATCCAAGGTCAAGCAGAAGCCAGCAGAAGCACAAAGTTAATATCTCCCAGAGCAAAGGGTGAGAAGAGAGAGAAATTGTTTTGGTTACTAGCTTAAGTCCATTATCTTTCCAATGGGATTGTTTAGAATTATCTTTATTTTCTTTTTACACCCAGTATTTACATTTTACTACTTTCTGTTCAAGATCTGCAAAAATTTTTTAAAGACACAGCCTAAAACTACCAAATTTCTGCAGAATGTCTCTTTTTGCAGGGTTCTTGCCAGGAAACCACAAGTGCCTGAATGACAAAACAACAGAGGTTACGACTCCACTTCTCTGATACAGAACCCCTGTGGTGTAGAAGGTGCCAAAGTGGGTACTGACACACAGTGATGGTGAAGGGACTTCCTCTCTGTCTTGCTCCATCTAGAAGGCTTCTGTTCTGCTCCATCAGTTACTAGAATCAATTAGATTGTTGTCCACAGCAATTTAAACTGTATTTCTCACTCCATAGCTTCAGAGGAAGGTTGATATAAATCATTTTGTGTATCTGAGCAGACAACAGATAAAATCTTAAAAGTCATCCTTCAGGACTTGACATATTCATGGACAGGACTCTCAGACTGTCAATGCTGTAATAACTGTAATATGCCCTTAGAAGATGCCCTGTACCTAAAGTGGAACCTAACACACAACAGAGAAGGAAAAAAATTAGCATCAGTTCTATGATTTTTACATGCTTGGAAGTTTTTTTCCTATATTAAGTTTATGTAACACATCTGAGAAAAATTAGTGTATGAATCTGCTAATCAGTACAATATTTGAGATTGGTATTGTTAGGTATGTTTAAAAGTTGGATTCCCTTCCAAATTCAAAGACACATTCCGTTCATGTTGTTTCTTTAGGTAACACATTTACTTTACCAAATGCCTACTCTCCTGGACTGAAAGAATACAGCTCTCTCCCACAAAACTCATCCTCTGCAGGCAAAAGGACACTGTGAAGTACATTCAAAAAGAGTACAGATGTTTTGCAATTTGCCATAGTATTGTCTCAAACCATTATTCTAAGTTCTGCTTCACACACTTGGCTGGTTAGGCAGCAAGGACCCACTCACAGCACTCATTGCTTCGGCAGTTCATTTGAAAGATGAAATCCCCTATGGCTTAACAAACATCAGTTTCTACTGCTCAGTACCAGATCTGCCCAACAAGAACAATGCTTCTTCATGTCACAGATTTTTTTTTTTTTAAGACACTTCTTATTTAAAGGAGCTTCACTAATTAAAAATGGAGCTGCTGATCAGAAAATCAGATAACAGAGAATGTTGACTCCATCCACATGAATATAAAATACTGTCTTGGTTTTGTACTTAAAATTCTGTTTAAACAATAACAAGAGAAAAAAAAAAAAGAAATGGTTAAGTAAAAAGTCTGTGGCTTAACTGACCTGTGATATATAGATTTTTGCTGATGTTAAGTTCTATCTTATTTCCTTGGCCGAGGTCAGACAAACTGAATTAAGACAACTACAGCAATATGGACCTTACACTATGGTTCAAAGAAAAATCAATACAAGTCCAAACTGTGCTGGCAGTACTTTATCTGCTTAAACTTCTCTAATGGCTACTTTTAGTATTTTCCCAACACAAAACGATGCCAGGATGGATGAAGAATATTATTGTCTGTCTCCAGCACAAAGCATCAAAAAGCTTTTGGCAAAATAAATATTCCACTCTCCTCTCTGAAAGGCTGGGGTAAAATGGAACAAGTTCAGCTATTTGGCTAGCTATACATTTTTTCTTGTATAAAATATGACTGCAATAAATGACAAAATAGGAAGATCGATGGGCGTTGTTGTCTACTGAAGACAGAACATTTACAGGGGAAAGAAGAAGTCTTCAGCAACCATAAAAGTGTAGAACTGATTGCTATGTAGTATCTCATTTTTGTTTCATAAAATTTTTGCAGCATTCATTGCTTGGTCATTGCAATAGAGGCAGATGAATGCTTATTTTGAGGGTCTATGGCAGTGTAAGAAATTTGTCACGAACTGCATCTTTCAGAAGCGATTTAGAACTTCAAGTCAAAACCAGGAAAAGGCAGGAGTATATATTTGAGTGCTGGCACAAGCTTCAGGAAAAATATTCTTGAGGTTTAGAGAGGTAATGGAACGGGATTTCAATATGTTTTCTTTGTAGCAGTAGCAAGTGAGTAAATTTTCACTCAAGTAAAAGGGTGCTGTCTGTGCCGAATATGAATGACTTTTTCCTTTTCTTCTCTCTCCATCCTTCTTTTGAAAATCATACCTATTTTATCTGGCAGCTTTATTCTGCAAAGCACTGAAAGCCTCTGCTCCCACTTAACAGCAGCAGACAAAAGGGTTATGACAGCCTTGAAAGGGGTACATTCCCATACTCCCCTCATATGATGCATCTTGCAGTATGAAGCCTGGTGTTTCTTTTCTTTCTCAGCATCTCTCAAAAGTAAAATGCTTCTCAAGGTGAGAGTGATATCTGTTCAGGTTAGGTTTGGGGTGGATGGGGCAAAAAGCAGATATGGATCCTGGTGTCCTTGCACTGCAAGTCAGAAAGAACTTATAGCTCAAATAAACCTTTTAAAGATGGAAGAAGGAGAGAGGGAGGGAAAAGAAGAGCAACATGTTCACAGTCAGACAGAATATATTTGGTGACCTGGGAATAGAAATAGATCTCAAGATTTAATTTAATGCACAAATGATTAAACTAAGGTCTTAAGTTGTGCATAGCATGCACTTCATCCTCTAGGAATAATTAAACATCTCAAATTATGAGGACTTAATAATCAGTGGAATAGTCAGACTTGCCTAGGAATCCTTCATCACCTGATTTCATAATAACATGTGGAGAAAAACAACAGGGGAAAAACAGATGTGTAGTCATTTTTATGAATTTGAGCCACAATGTCTTTTACCCCAGGTTCCCATGTGTTTTATAGCACTCACTGCCCGTGCCTAACCCGATGAAACTCTCCTCTCTGATCAAGACAAAGCTTACAATGCTGAACAGGCTTGTTAAAAACCTAGCAACAGTGTCCCTGTCTCATGCAGCCATAGATGCAGATGTGGATATGAGTGGGCTTTTAAGTGTTCAGGCTCCATGTATCCCCATATTACCAAGGTTCAAACTCGTACAAGGAGTGCAAACTGTTGGAAAGCTCAAAAGAGTGCTAAGTCCTTGCATCCTCTGTATTGAAAGTGTTCTTTTGCCAAGCTCTTTCAGTAGACAGCTCACCTCCTGCAGTGGTTTTGCTCCCTGACCTCACTGAACCATAGAGCCACTCTGGGAGTGATGGAAGGTGAGTCAGAGGTTGACCCTATCAAACTGCAAACAAGCACAGAAAGCATCCCAAAGTGGGCAGTAATCCAGCCCATAAGCACTACAGCTGCATTTATTTTCACTGCACAGAAGCTGTCAATTTGATAGTTTGTCTGTTATTTTGTTTTTAACCAAAAGCAGTAGAAACAAAGTCTTAACAGAAGATCACGGAATCACAGAATGTTAGGGGTTGGAAGGGACCTCAAAAGATGATCCAGTCCAACCTCCCTGCCAGAGCAGGATCACCTATACCAGATCACACAGGAATGCGTCCAGGCAGGTTTTGAACATCTCCAGAGAGGGAGACTACACAACCCCCCCAGGAAGCCCGTTCCAATACTCTGTCACCCTCACAATGAAAAGATTTTTCCTCCTGTTTCCATGGAACTTCCTATGCCTCAGCTTCCACCTATTGCCCCTTGTCCTGTCACTGGGCATCACCAAGCAGAGCCTGGCTCCATGCTCTTGGCACTCACCCATTACATCTTTATAAACATGAACAAGGTCACCCTTCAGTCTCCTCCTCTCCCAGCTGAAGAGCCCCAGCTCCCTCAGTCTCTGCTTGTAAGGAAGATGTTCCACTCCCTTAATCATTTTTGTGGCTCTGTGCTGGATGCTTTCAAACAGTTCCCTGAGGTCCTTCTTCAACTGAGGGGCCCAGAACTGGACACAATATTCCAGATGTGGCCTCACCAGGTCAGAATACAGTGGGAGGAGAACCTCTCTTGTCTACTGACCACAGCTGTTCTAATCCACCCCAGAATGGCATTGGCCTTCTTGGCCACAAGAGCACATTGCTGGCTCATGGTCAATTTCCCATCCACTAGGACCCCCCAGGTCCTTTTCCCCTTCTCTGCTCTCCAATGTGATTTTGTCACATTACTTTCAGTAGCATAGGTACCATATACTCCTACAATCAAACACACATCTAACAGCCAACAAAACTATGTTTTCAGATATGATTTAACAAACCAGCAAAATCCCTCAGATAGCACTATCCCTGAAAAGAGATGACATTTTATTCTTATTTGGGAGAATAATGGTGAGCTTATTTAAGAGCTATAATCATGGGATTGAATGTAAGAGAGATAAGAAAAGGAGAGAAAGGGAGAGCAAAAAGAAAACTGTTTAGTCTGTAACAGTGTTCAGTCTCAGTTTTTTACATGCCTTTCATGAAAGAAAATGAAGCCCTTGTTTTGCCTTTCAAGTCTGGGTAAAAGCTTAGGAATTGAATCTTGATTTAGGTTTGTGATTTGAATTCTGACTGAAATCCACGAAACTTTCAGAAAGTGCTTTAGATTCACTGTCTCCTACAAGACAGCAATTGCTTTTTATTAATCAACCATCATATCCAGAAGTAAGAATTAAATATATTGCCCATAGTTGGAGCTGTAGGCCCTAGGTGCATTAGTTGTAAAAAAAAAAAAAAAAAAAAAAAATCCAATAAATAAAATAGTATTAAATAGAGTGAAATTTCTTAACATATATCTTTCATGTTTTAGTTATTGAAAAGGGAAATTCTCAAATCTTAACAGTTTCTTTTTACTGTGTTGCCTTAATATTACTGTAAGATTGCATATGATAAAAAGAAATTTCTATTAAATTAACAGTCTAAAAATCCCAGGCTACTTTCCCTTCCCTTACCATGTGCAAGAACTTGAAGGTAGGGGAAGTATTTTATTAATGTGAACCAAAACCAGACTAAAACTCACAAACAGTATTCTGGAATCATGCAGCATCAGCAGGGGCACCTGAGCCCTTTTTCAGTAACACCAAACATTCTTAATAAATTTAAGTTTAACATTCCAAAAGTGGAAATTGTTAGGAAAACCATGAGATTATTCAGTATCTTTTTCTGAAGAATTTTATTTTCTGACTTAGTCACATGTTAAGCAAACCAGAAACAAGAAAACATTTCAGAGGAACACGAAGGATACCAAACACACTGGCATTTGTAGCCACATCAAACAAACAGTTTTTGAATTTAAGATTGGAATTAAAAAAAAAAAAGTCATCTTAATTCTGATTAGAAGACAGCTTCGACTCTCAACATTAAAAAAAAGTATGTCTAATAAATAAATGTATGTCCATGCATCTATACAGTGCCTGAAAGAGATGAGTAAAACAGGTATTTACCTTGCACAAAGAGTTGACTTTAGATTTACATGAACTCTGGTAGTCTCAAATGACTTCACCTGACAGAATTATGTAGAATCATAGAATTGTTAGGGTTGGAAGGGACCTCAAGGATCATCCAGTTCCAACACCACTGCCCTGGGCAGGGACACCTCACACTACATCAGGTTGCCCAGGGCCACATCCAGCCTGACCTAAAAAAACCTCCAGGGATGAAGCTTCTACCAGCTCCCTGGGCAACCTGTTTCAGTGTCACAGCACCCTCATGGAGAAGAATTTCTCCCTAATATCCAATCTGAACCTACCCATTTCTAGTTTTGTTCCATTCCTCCTAGTCCTGTCACTACCTGCCATCCTAAAAAAGTCCCTGCCCAGCTTTCTTGTAGCCCCCTTCAGATACTGGAAGGCCACAAGAAGGTCTCCTTGGAGCTTTCTCTTCTCCAGACTGAACAGCCTCAACTCTCTCAGTCTGTCTCCATAGCAGAGGAGCTCCAGCCCTCTGCTCATCCTGGTGGCCCTTCTCTGGACACATTCCAGCACATTCCAGATCCTTCCTGTAATAGGGGCTCCAGAACTGGATGCAGTACTCCAGGTGGGGTCTCACCAGAGCTGAGTAGATGGGGAGAATCACCTCTCTCAACCTGCTGGATATGCTTCTCTTGATGCAGCCCAGGATGTGATTGGCTTTCTGGATTGCAAGTGCACACTGCTGGCTCATGTTGAGCTTCTCATCCACCAGCACCCCCAAGTCCTTTTCTTCAGGGCTGCTCTCAAGCCAGTCTCTGCCCAGCCTGTATCAGTGCTTGGGATTGCCCCAACCCAGATGCAGGACGTTCCATTTGGTCTTGTTGAAACTCATATCATTGGAAGTTAATATATGGGGTAAGACTAACAGGCAAATCCTTTTATATTCTACTGCCAGGGTCTCCAAACAGTGCATTAGTTTGTTGAGTTTCTTTAAGAAGATGAACCCTTCTGCTACCACTGAGAGCACAAGCCAACATGTGAAAGGGAGAAAACAGCAATTCAAAGACGTAAGGGAATCCACAAAGTGAAAGTGGTAAAACCTGTAGATCTCATTTCATCTTGTTTCAAACTGCAAAATAAGATGACATGCTATGTGTATCAAGTAGGAATGGTGAGTCAATCAAGAAAGATGCCAGGGACTCCAAAATTTGAGAAAAGCTACTAAGAAATGCACTGGAAGCTACTGGAAACACTGCATGTTTCCATAGGAATACATAGGCAAGTTTCCATAAAGTTGTATAAGGAAATGTATTAGCAGTTAAGACTTCCTTACCAGCATGAAAGCTAGAGAAAAGCAACTGAAACAGCTGGAAAACAACCTTCTATGGTCCATAACTGATGTCTTCAAAATGAGGATGACAGGAATGTATCAGCTCTGCAAAAAATGGTTTATAGAAGTTGGCCATGAAAAAGGAAGGTGTAAACCAGTTATCCCTACAGCTGAGCTGACTCTGTAAAGGACTGTCTGCACATCTGCTGACCTTTTAGTTATCATAGAATCATAGAACTGTTAGGGTTGGAAAGGACCTCAAGGATCATCTAGTTTCAACTTCCCTGCCCATGGGCAGGGACACCTCACACTAGATCAGGTTGTCCAGAGCCACACCCAGCCTGGCCTTAAAAACCTCCAGGGATGAGGCTTCTACCAGGTCCCTGGGCAACCTGTTTCAGTGTCTCACCACCCTCATGCAGAAGAATTTCTTCCTAATATCCAACCTGAATCTACCTATTTCTATTCTTGTTCCATTTCCCCCAATCCTATCACTACCTGCCATCCTAAGAAAGTCCCTCCCCAGCTTTCTTGTAGCCCCCTTCAGATACTGGAAGGCCACAAGAAGGTCTCCTCAGAGCCTTCTCTTCTCCAGACCAAATAGCCCCAACTCTCTCAGTCTGTCTCCTTAGGAGAGGAGTTCCAGCCCTCTGATCATCCTGGTGGCCCTTCTCTGGACACCTTCCAGCACCTCCAGATCCTTCCTGTAATAGGGGCTCCAGAACTGGATGCAGTACTCCAGGTGGGGTCTCACCTGCGACGTTGAATTTAACAACCAAAGGATATTTCAGGCCAGCTGGAATCTAGTCCAACACCTTGCCTAGAACATGTCCAGCCATAGCATTAAATCAGGTTGCTCAGGGCTTTATTCTCCTGGGGCTGGAAACCCTCCCCTGAGGCTGGCACCCTCTCCCATAATCTCAGATAGTTCTCCAGCTAATGCAGTGGGAGAAAATCTTGCCCTTATCTCCACCCTCTCTGTCCATGCCTTTTATTTTATTTTCTCTGTGTTTTTTGTATGCTTGACATGTACTGAAGTTGTCCCAGCCACAACTTCAGCTGATCTAGTGAATGTTCTAAATTATAGGAACACTCAGACTAAGTTGGGCAATCCTGAACACTCATGCTTGCTAGGTAAACACAGGAATTACACCTATTGCATGACATTGAACACATATTCTCTGGTCCAACCAGTGATTATAAGGGTATACACTTAATTCTGGGTTTATACTGGGCTCCTGTGGCCTGCCAGTAAAATGCTGACCCATCAAAACTCTAGGACATTGTTTTGAGTCACGCAGCTGAAGAGACCCAAACATCAATAATCACTAAATCACAATTGTCATACTGCAGCAATTGGAATCCTCCTTGTTCCATACTGATACAAGAGGATGGGGCAAGACACTAGGCAACAGAGACTCACACTATGCCTGCACTTGATCACCATAGCTCTGTGACAAAGATCATTACAGAAGAAACAAGAATGCTGAGGAGGACATGGCAGCACCTGATTGCATTTGACTCCCTTGCTAGATCTCATTATTTCTAACACATGTAGGAATATCATGTACAGTTCAGATAATTGCTTCAGAACCCATATTTGTCTCCTTCTTCCTCCCCTCAACTTTTACACACATTTCAAACCCATTAATAATTCATTCCAGCTATTGAAGTGCAATAGAATAGTGAAATCCATGTGTTAAGTTTTATTGAGAAAAGAGCTCATGGGAAAGGAGTTATATTATTATTTTCATTAACAATGTAGCATTTCTGGCTGTCTTTGAAAAGACTGAAGTTGCTGTAGTCAAATGGAGTCCAAGATCCACATCTCTATTATTTGCTCCCAGATGCAATGCAGAGCGGTGATACAGTTAATAATTATCTTATTCACATTTAAAATGAGGTAGAATGTGGTTACAACAGCCTGCTGTTTGCAATATGCTGACCTGTCCTCAGCTTCTTTCTGCATACAAGATGACTCATGCTCTGGGCTCATTCATACTCCTTAGGTAAAACCTGATGTGGCTCCACAAGTAACTTCAGATGTTGTTAATAGCTAAGTTTATGGCATTATCTTTTGAAAAATTGAGGAAGGAAGCTGTCATCAAGGATAAAGTTCAGACTTTTAGGCAGAAAATGTTTTTTAAAAGTGAAATTAGTACCTTTCCTGCACCAGAAATAAAAATAAAAATCAGATTTATCACACAATTGTCAGGGTTGGAAGGAATCTCAAGGATCATCTTGTTCCAAAGGCCCTGCCATGGTGCCATAGTGTGAGGGACACTTCACACTAGATTAGGTTGCCCAGAGTAACATCCAGCCTGGTCTTAAAAACCTCCAGGGATGAAGCTTCTAACAGCTTTCTGGGCAACCTGTTCCAGTGTCTCACCACCCTCATGGGGAAGAACTTCTTCCTAACATCCAATCTGAATCCACCCATTTCTAGTTTTGTTCCATTCCCCCCAGTTCTATCATTACCTGACACTCTAAAAAGTCCCTCCCCAGCTTTCTTGTAGGTCCCTTGAGATACTGGAAGGCCACAATAAGGTCTCCTCAGAGCCTTCTCTTTTCCAGACTGAACAGCCCCAACTCTCTCAGTCTGTCCTCATAGGAGAGGTGCTCCAGCCCTCTGATCATCCTGGTGGCCCTTCTCTGGACACCTTCCAGCATGTCCATATCCCTCTTGTAATAGAGGCTCCAGAACTGGATGCACTATTCCAGGTGGGGTCTCACCAGAGCTGAGTAGAGGGGGAGAATCACCTCCCTTGACCTGCTGGCCACACTTCTCTTGATGCAGCCCAGGCTCTGGTTGGCTTTCTGGGCTGCCAGTGCACATTGACAGCTCCTGTTGAGCTTCTCATCCACCAGCACCCCCACGTCCTTTTCTTCAGGGCTGTTCCCAAGCCAGTCACTGCCCAGCCTATAGCAGTGCCTGGAATTGCCCCAGCCCAGACACAGGACCTTGCACTTGGTCTTGTTGAACTTCATGAGGTTGGCTTGGACCCACCTCTCTTACCACTCTCTCAACTTATCACCGTTAAGAATTACTCAAATTGCACAGAGAGGATTCAAAACCGTAGCTGTCACAGCACAGGTTCATATCCAGTTTGCAATTATAAGCAGTCAGTACCTGTGGCCACTGCTGAGCAGTTTCCATACCTCTGAGGAATAACATTTGTTCTTAGCACACTGAAATTTCATGTAGTGAGGTTACATGGCTGTATCATAACCACTGAGTTCTTTTGTAAATTACATAAATGAAACCTAATCAGTATTAGCTCCTGTGATTGTAGGTCCTGAAATGAAACATAATTGCAATGAATAATTTAACATAATTTAATTGGATCATGGGAATGCTTTTATATAAAGCAAGTATATATGGCTATCTACAAAATTACTTTCTGTCACTTGTTATTTACACAGAAGTGTAACTTGTGTTTTGTCACAGTTAAAGGCACAGCTGCAGGAATATACTTGTATCCAAAAATACTTGACTTAGGTGGAAGAATTTGCTTGGGTCTTCTGCTGAAAATCATTATTCACCACCTTCAAGATAAGTGGTGTGTGTTTTTGTAAAGGAAAAGAATCTTTAGTGATATTTTCTTGCTCAAATTCCCTTGTGGCACATTCTCCTCTCTCTTTTCACACACGCCATGCCTGTAGGAAAAAACAGAATTCAGGGGGAGGAGTGTTTGTGTATGTGAAAGAATAATCATTATATTGTCTACTGTGAATAAAGCACAGTTGCTGCCTTTGATAAGAAAATATACAGAGAATCTAGTCCACATTCAGGATGTTAGTAAACTATTATGAACAATGAATGATGCAGAGCTACATGTGAAATGTTGAGTGAGCCTGGAGGTTAGTGAAGCAGGGTACTGGTCAAGAGCTGGCTCAAGGAATTTAAGAATAGACTGAGGTAAAAGCAGATTAGAGTGAGCTTGCTGTTTAAATTCCTTAAAAATTAGTTGTGATGCATCTTTTCAACATTCACACTAATATCCATACTGTCAATTAGTGAAATGTTCTGATCTTAGAAGGCTGGAATGGATCACTAATAGAAAATTTAAAAGGAGGTTGAAAAGATAAGCACTGAATAAAATTCAGTACCTAAAAATGAAAGGGTTTTTTTTTAATATATGATTTTCTAATAGTGTTTCCTTTTAAAAAATTATGTTCACCACAGTGTTTCATTTCTTTACAAGTACTAGAGAAGCCAAATGCTATGGAGAGACCAGACTTTAGTCATGGATGGAGAGCAACTGAACAAGCTCTGGGAACAAAGATCACAGAAAAACAGTGTACCATGAGCAAGAGACTGTGCAGGTCCAGAGCTTGAAATTCATCCTGATTAAGACTGAGAGTAGCATGGTACAGACAGCCCTACCTCAAAGGAAGGGCAAGAAAACTCTATGCAAAGACCATAGCATACTACAGAATCTGTTGTATCTCAGAAACAAATAACTGATTCTGCTAAAATGAAGGTTAGATGCAAAAACTAGCTTCTAGCTAGAACTAGTTCTTCTAGCTTCTAGGAGACAATGTTAAGTTTAAGGGAAGAGAGGCAAACATGTCTATTTCTGTTATGCTTTATTTCTTTTAACTTTCTGTATTCAGAAAGATGAAATTATTTTTAATTGTACTTTTACTAAAAAAAATATATAAGAAAGAAGTAGTTTATTTAGATTAGTTTAAAATCACTTAAAACTGGGGAGAAGTTAGCCAAAGCAATGATTGACTCAGACCTCTGTCAGCATGTGAAGGGCAAACTAAAGAAAGAGAGTTAAAAAAATCCACATCAGTTATGCAGTTGGGAAAACAATGATGTTGCACAAAAATGTAAGGAGTGTACTACCCTCTCTGGAATTGGACAAAAGAGAATTTAAGGCACTACAGGACAAATAAATCTTCAGATATTTTTACAAACAATCTACACTCAATGGGTTTGCACAGTACTCACACTTCAGTCTTTTACTGCAGCTACTCAGTCTTTTACTGCAGCTACTCAGTCTAAACTGCAGCTTGACATTATTTCAATATATACTTGGAGGGAATGTGGTAAGTATATGCTAATAATTGTATTTATATACAAGTTAAATTAAAACAGGAAGCCTTTTCAGTCGGGATTATATTATGCCTGTGCTCAATGATGTCAGAACTTTTGTAATTAAAAAAAAAAGAAAAAAAATATATATAAAATCTTCCATCTTCATCTTTTCATGTTGGCTTTTCCCTGCCCTGGCAACAAGCCATTGAGCTACTCAGTCTGTTGTGCCGCATATCACCTGGTCTGATATAAACAGACTCAGGTATAATACAATTCTGCCTTCCTCCTCAATTTTTCACATCAAAGTCTACTTCAGTGGAGATTACTGCATCTCTCTATTGGCAGGGGGAAAAAAAAATCACATTTCTGTTTGCTTTCTTGGCTCCTAGATAAGAGATTTCACTTTTTATAGATTTCACTGTCAAACATGACAAAAATAGGAGTAGTTTTCCACAGATTCTCTTTGCATTCTTGCTGAGAAGATTTGTTTGTTTGATTTACCTTTTCTAATCATTTGAAACTACAGACACTTAACAAAAATTGGGGAAAACGTCTAATTCTATTACCACCTGCAGCTACATAAAGAGCTGCTGATTTATTTAATGTCTGTTAACCTCACATATATTCAAGGTATTACAGTTAGATAACATGACCAGTTTGTAAACAGGTTTGAGCATATACAACGCTCTAAACATTTATTTGCATGAGTAGGCTTGTGTGACATATTTCATATGAATGAAGTAGATCAGCTCTGACAGCAAGCTGAACGTGTTATGGCTTTCTCTTCCAGAGAAAAGATAATTTTTTGTTTCTTCTTAATGATTATTTGAGTACAGCTTTCAAAAACTCAATAAAAATTTGCTTGGATATTTTGAAGCCAATGAATAGGCTTTTCCCCAGCCTACCACAATGCTAATTGGCCTGACAATAAGTTTAAACTGCAATTGAAGTGTATATGGATCTTAGATTATAGGCCACTACTCTTAAAACAAAACTTTGGCCTTAGGGCAAACCTTTAAAGGAATAGTTGATTGGCTCAAAAGACCTAGGGTGATGTACTAGTTTTGGTTGGAATTGAGTTTATTTCCTCTCTGTAGCTAGTATGGGGCTATGTTTTGGATTTGTACTGGAAACACTGCTGATAATTCAGGGATGGTTTAGTTCCTGATGAGCAGTTGTTGTGGGTTAAGGAATAGCTGTCCAACCATAGAGAGGTTCCCCCAGGGGACTGGGCAGTCCATCAGTCCCAAGGGGGATGGCACTGCAATAGTGTTATTCTCTGCTCCAGAGAATCTGCAGTGAGCAGTCTTCTGTGTACTGCAAAGTGATCTCACTTTGCATGAGAATGGACTGTGACTGATGTGTGATGCCCATGGTGCAGATGGAATTCCTGTTGTTGGTGAAAAGAACCTGTTTTGTCTCATCTGATGAGGGGACGAATGACTTTGATCCAGCAGTGTGCCCAGGTGGCCAAGAAGGCCAATGGCATCCTGGCCTGCATCAGGAATAGTGTGGCCAGCAGGAGCAGGGAAGTCATTCTGCCCTGTACTCAGCACTGGTTAGGCCACACCTTGAGTCCTGTGTCCAGTTCTCGGGCCCCCAATTCAAGAAAGATGTTGAGATGCTGGAACATGTCCAGAGAAGGGCAACAAGGCTGGGGAGGGGTCTGGAGCACAGCCCTGTGAGGAGAGGCTGAGAGAGTTGGGGGTGTTTAGCCTGGAGAAGAGGAGGCTCAGGAGAGACCTCATTGCTGTCTACAACTACCTGAAGGGAGGTTGTAGCCAGGTGGGGGTTGGTCTCTTCTCCCTTGGGTAGATTCTATCCAGTCCCATAGACTTGTGCACATCTAAGTGGCACAATAGGTCATTGATCATTTCCTTCTGTATTGTGGGGTCTGCTTTCTGCTCCCCATTCCTGTCTTTCAGTTAACAGAGGCTGAACCCTCAAGGAGCAACTGTTGTCACTGACAAATACTGAGGCAGAGTAGCTGTTCAGCAGCTCAGACTTTTCCTTGTCCTTTGTCACCAGGTTCTCTCCCCCACCCTCTTCTTTTACTGTTAACATACTTATAAAAGCTCTTTTTATTACCTTTAATGACACTGGCCAGGTTAAGTTCTTGTTCAACTTTGGCCCTTCTAATTTTCTCCCTACATATCCCTGCAAGAGTCTTGTGCTCTTCCTGAGTTGCCTGTCCCTCTTTCCACAGCCAGTAAACTTTCCTTTCCTTCCTGGGTTCTACCCAAAGCTCTCTACTTATCCAGGCTCAGCTTCTGCCCCACTGGCTCATTTTCCTCTGTAGTGGGACAGTTAGTTCCTGTGCCTTGATGATTTCCCTCCTGAGGAATGTCCAGCCTTCCTGAACTCCTTTGTCCTTCAGGACTACCTCCCAAGGGATGCCTTCAACCTATCTCCTAAACAAGTCAAAGTCAGAGTCTGCCCTCTGGGAGCTCAGGGTTGTAGTTCTGTTGACTCACCCCCTAACTTCATTAAGAATTGAATACTCCACTGTCTCATGGTCACTTTGTCCAAGACAGCCAACAACCTTTGCATAGCCCACTAGTCCTTCACTGTTTACAAGTCCTTCACTGTTTACAAACAGCAGGTCTAGTAGAGAGCCATCCTGGCAGTAGCAGAGTTATTGATACTGGTTAAACAGAAGGAGTGGTAACTGTATGTTGCTAACATTAGGTATTATTAAATTGCTTAAAACAAGCTTTGGGGGATAAGCCACAATGACTTACACAATTACTAAACCTTTTCATAGTATGAATATTGCTGATAGAGTTCTTATCTGTAACATCTGATGTATAATCTGTACTAGATGCATAAAACAGACTTTTTTGAGCAAAAAGCTTTACCAGGTACTTTCCTAACATTGCATTTGAGATACACATCAGTACTTGTTTCACTTACATCCTTCAAATACAGAAATATGTTATCTGGCAAAGAGCTTGCTCTTCAGTTTACCTGAATTGTAGTCTTCAATGACATACAGAAGACATCAGCAGAGGGGGTCCAGATCCAGTAGCTCAGCAGAGGTGAGCTTTCCACAGCTCCATGCTCACAGGACAACTACCAGGAAGACTAAGCATTCATTTATCAGTGGTCATATGCACCACAAATACAAATATATACATGGACACACAATTTAGCACAATCTAAGGCACAAAGGACTCACACAAATACAAACAGCACCAGTAGCCTCATCCTGTTTCTTTCTCCTGATGAGGAAGCTGGAAGTCTCCAGTGAGGAAAATCTGTATGTACACATATATACACTGACCACACAGAACCTAACCACTTGGTGCCATTTCTCCTATTTCTTCATGTTTCCTTCTACCCAAACAACAGTTTGCATACACAGCATTTCATGGTACTCTTTTCAAATTATATTTTTTTCCACTGCTGATTGAGCTCTTTTCAGAGCCATCAAAATCAAGGCCATAGCTGACATTGATTACCAATCACTTTTATAATCCAGATTATCTCATCAATATGTCTAGAAAGATAGGCACTACAACAAACTGTAAGTAAGCAAAATTCAGGCTGGGTCTTATAAAAATATCTGATAACACCTGAAAATTTTGCTTTGACTTTGTGGGCTGTGTGTTTTAACTGAAAAACCCATCACGATAAAATATAAATAAAATATACACCACCAGGAAAAATACATCCATCCTAATATCTACATAAACTGGCATTAACTGATAACTAGAGTCTGCATTACAAGACTGCTGTGAAATTTCACTGTCTCTGGAGCTCTCAGTTGGCTTCTTGAAAACTCCTTTTCTTTTCAAACTAATCTCTATAAAGTTGTCTTTGCCAAATGTTAAGGCTAAGGATCTTCCCACTGAAACCTCTGCAGCCATCATTATGCAAGTCTCTAGACCAATTGTACATGCAAGCACTGAACAGATTGCTATGATTCAAGTGATTTTTATTATTTACATTACTTGAGTTCCTCAATGCTTACTCGTAGCAGGATTCTCTCCTTAAATGTGTGCAAGGTGATTTATTTGCTCTATTACTCCACAGAAAGGTGTCATCCATCTTTAAATAGAGACAATGTGTGGAAAGGAAATACACCCACTTCCACCTTCTGAAAATCAGATTATTAATTTGTACTAAAGTATATTAGGCTTTCTCAGAACTGCATATAAGATGTCATTGGAACTCACTCCAAAGAGGGACTCTAAATCAGTCTGCAGGAGGCAGAGAAAAAGCACAAAACTGAATGAGATAATATGCACAAAAATACTAAATACAAGTAGATTGACTTGACAGGACGCAGTTGTGCTTTTATTTTCACAATATTTTGTGAAATAAATAAATAAAGATATACACACACACACTGTATCTCTGTCTATCTATTTATCAGATATGGGAGTGTTTCACACTCTAGCTTGAGACTTCTGTTCCCCAAATAGTGCTAGAATTTAATCTTTCACAGTCTCTTTTTCTCTGCATCTCTTTTCCACATTCTATGACTTAGTCACTACCAAAATTCCATATCCAGTTAGGCTGGTAGAGGATGAGAGAAGCCAGTAAAGCTCTTCAGCAAAGCAAACCATACCCAAGAGAGACAGAAGCTTAAACAGCTAAGAAATAGGTGCTCTGCCACTTAATTCTACCTGAAAAATAGTTTCTTAATATCAAAATTAGGGTGTTCAGCTTCCCATTTGTCTTTCCCTTTGGACTGGAAATGAGGGGAAGAGTTGAGGAGGGGCATAAGAGGCTTGGAGAAATAGGGAAAAGATTGTAGTAGAGAAAATGTCACCTATAGCTTTGTGGATATGTGCTAATGTTTCCTCCTTACAGCAAGGTCTCCCAAAATATCTGAAAAGATTTCTGAAATAATAACATCAAAATACTGGTTTTATTAAAAACATGCACAAGGTTCCTCTGCTTTTTAAACACATAAAATTGAAAATGCCAAGTTCAAGCAGCAGAAAGAAAATTACTTACAGAAGACATTTATTTTCCAACACCCGTTATGTAAAACTGTCTGCTATTCTCTCACTAGATTCCACTCACAGAATCACAGAATTGTCAGGGTTGGAAGGAACCTAAAGGATCATCTAGCTCCAACCCCTCCTGCCATGGGCAGGGACACCTCACACTAGATCAGGTTGCTCAGAGCCACATCCAGCCTGGCCTTTAAAACCTCCAGGGATGAAGCCTCTACCACCTCCCTGGGCAACCTGTTCCAGTGTCTCACCACCCTTATGGTGAAGAACTTCTTAATGTCAAATCTAAATCTCCCCTCCTCTGGCTTGGATCCATTCCCCCTAGTCCTACCACCACCTGACATCCTAAAAAGTCCCTCACCAACTTTCTTGCAGGCTGCCTTCTGATACTGGAAGGCCACAATAAGGTCTCCTCAGAGCCTTCTCCAAACTGAACAACCCCAAATCTCTCAGCCTGTCCTCATAGGAGAGGTGCTCCAGCCACTCTTGCCACATGAGCTGCAACCTTCACATCCTTAGTACTTTTCACTTTAGACTTCTGTCTTCTGTGGTGTCAGATCTTCTCCCAGAGCAGACTCAACTCTCCTCCCTGAGTAGACCGAATTGTTTCCCACAAACTAATCATTCCTCCATTCCTTTCAATGCTGGAGGCACATCTGTGTGCTGTGAAATGGAAAAGTGTCTCCCTTCATGAACACGGGCTTACATTACTCATCACTGTAAGAGATTAACAATCTTCAAGGCAGCTCTCTCCCAAGACCTACAGCTGCATGGTTCTTTCAGAATACCAAATCAACCAAATCATTTCCACAGCTCACGGGTTAAGGTACCTTTGTGGAATATCAGACTAACTGTAGATACAGCAAATTACATGATGTTTCAGGCTTCCATCAGCAATATTTGACTGAAAGATCACCCTGCTTAGTAATGTAATTTCTACAAATTTCTTTCTTACTTGCTTTTGTGATGAAGATATCAAGCTATTAAGAAAGCAATTCACTGTTCATGCATTAAACAGTAAAAAAAGCTCATGTTGCTGTTAAGCAAAGCTGGATCTATGTTAGTAACATTCATATTAACAGTAGACACTCCTACCACTTTCTCCCAGTAAAAAAGAAAGCATCTTTATTTACAAAATATGACTGTAAAAATATGATAGGCTGACTCTGGCTGGATGCCAGTTGCCCATCTAGTGGTTCTATTACTCCTCTCATCTGGACAGGGGAGAGAAAATATAACAAAAGCCTTGTGGGTCAAGGTAAAATCACTCACCATCTACCATCAAGACAGGCAAACCAGACTCGACTTGGGAAAATGAAACCAGAGCAGGATAATGAGAAATAAAACCCAATCTTAAAACAATCTCCTCTGACCCCTCCCTAAATGAGCCCAAATTTACAACCTCTCTACCTCCTCAAGCCCCAAGTGGCACAGGGGTAAGGGGAATATGTGTTGCATTCAGTTTGTTTTGCATTGTCTCTGCCCATCTTTCCTCCTCAGAGAGGAATTCTCACACTCTTCCCCTACACCACTGTGGGATCCCTCCCATGGCAGACAGTCTTCCATGAACTTCTCCAATGTGAGTACTTCCTACAGGCTGCAGTTCTTCACAGACTTCTTCTGTGTGGGTCCCATCCATGGGGTATAGTCCTTCATGGATGCCCAAAGCAGTCACAAGTCCTGCCAGAAAACCCTCTTCTCTGTAGCATTACAGCCTGCTTTGGGTGAATCCACCTGCTCTGGCACAGAGCCTTCCACATGCCACAGGTGGACATCTGCTCCACTATGGACATTCACAGGCTTCAGGAGGACAATGTCTCACTACAGCCTTCACTCTGGGCTGCAGGGGGATGTCTGCTCCTGAGGTGCGTGAGACACCTCCTCCTCCTCCTTCACTGACCTTGGTGTCTGCAGGGCTGTTTCTCTCACATATTCTCACCTTGTTCTTCTGGCTGCAATTGCAGTTGCATGACTTTAGAGCAGCAGAGATGCTGCCATTGGGCTTGCCCTTGACAAACAACAGATCTGTGTTGGAACCAGCTGGTAATGGAATCACTGGATACAGAGGAAGCTTCTAGCAGCTTCTCACGGGAGCCATACCTAGAGCTCCCCTGCTAACAAAAACTTGCCACACAAACTAAACACAAAACGATACAAGGAAAATGCCATCAGTACATGTAGAATTAACCTAATTCCAGAGAGTCTAATCATACAAGATTTAGGCCCTTAGAATCATATTCTGAGAATAAATGACACTTAATTGGTTTTATTGCCTAGAAGAATAGAGTTTCAACTAAGACAGAGGTAGTGACAGTAGAAAAGATCTACTATTAGATGTACATCATAAAGTTTTCTTAAACGTGTCTTGTAATATATCTTGAGGATTTCTTTGTGCATTTGTATTAGTGTTGAAAGTCCTCAACTGCATGGCCACAGAGACACAACGTAAAAGAATCACTCCACTGGGCTACTTTTCTCAGCATAACTCCATAAACCAAAAATATTTGTAGACAAAAAAGAAAAAAAGCATTTTGCAGAAATACAAAAATTGTAGGCAATGGTCTCAATCCACGACATTATAACATGCACAGTGAATTCAAGGTTTAGATAGATTCAGATTTTTTAGAAAGGTTGAAACATAAGGTGCATTTTTAAGTCCCAGAGCTGACCACACTACCTGTCAAAATACTGAGTAAATTTTTTTTCCAAGATATCATTTGTGATGGTTTAAGACTGTCTTTAATTTTTCTTCTCACAAAGTTCGAGCAGAGAAAGTGAAAGAATGTAAATGAACCACCATTGGGTGTAAGAAAGCAAAATAATGATTATTCTAAACACTTCCACTGGAGAGATAGAAATGTTTAAGAATCACTACTCAAAACAAAGTCACTCAGTCTCAGCTTTGCTCTTCTTTCTGCTTCTCCTTCTGCCTTGGGAAGGTAACACTCACCCCCCACATTACCTTGACAAGCTAAGTCTAACAGCCTCTCAGCTTCTTGGCTCTCTCTGCCTTCTGCCAGGGGAGCCTGGGGGGGGTCCTTCTGGCTGGGGGGAGGCCCCTTGGGGAAAGCCCCCTAGGGGGAAGCCAGGGGGCTTGGTTGTGTTTTTCTGTTGATTGTACCTATTTGTAAAAGTTGTGAATAGTGTATATTTGTATATGTTTACTGCATTTCATCACAGATTGTAATTTTGCCTATAAAATACAGCTTTCATTTGCTTCCAAGACTGAGGTAGCCTGGTTATTGCTGGTGTGGGAGAGGGATTTCAGCTCTCACACTGTTACAATTCATATTTTGGTGCCCAACGTGGGGCTCGAACTCATGACCCTCATGCTCTGCCGACTGAACTAACTGGCCAGAAGGTTTCAGCTCTCCCACTGCTACATCGTTAAATACTGCTTCCTAGTACTTCTGCTCCCAGTTATTAGCACAAATGTATAAATTGACAAAGAAGACCTGTTACTCAATAAACAAGGTCATATTGGCAGGTAAACTGATTGAAGCATTTGGATACAAAGTCTTAGCCCTCAAATTAACCACCCCTGATGAAACACACCAAACAATGTTCTGAAAGCATATCTCAGACATGACTTTTATGTATTTTACTGTGACAGTAGCAGCCTCATAAATCTAGAAGGAAGGACATTCCTCATTCATTACTGCATTTCTTTGTGTCACTATTTGTCTTTCTTAATCAAACAAAACTCAGAAGAAAATCTGTCAGAATTTTATTTAACGAAAATCTTTGGTGTAATTCCTACGTACAGTGTGGAAATTTGTTTTTTTTTAATTACTGTTCACTAATATCAAGTGAATAAAATGAGTGCTAATTGCAAATTATAAGGCAACATCTTCTGAATTCTGACTGCTACACTGGAACAAAGGAAAAGGCTTTTCAAGGGCAAGGATATAGCATGAAACAGGCATGTTATGTAAGGATCCATTGTTAAGGTTATTGGTAATTTGAAATGTTTTGAGTCTGTTCAATCCTGATAGTATGGATACAAATTTCCAATGAAAGTAGAGATAAGAATATGATTAAACAGTAGATATTATCTCTCAAATTGCAAGCTGGGGAACTGAAAAGCTTTAAAGAATCTTCACATGAATATAAAAACATATATTCATGCATATTCAGGGTCACTGACATAGCATGGAATGCATGCTTATCATTTTTCCCAGTCACTCACTTTTGTTGGGTGTAGTTGAGGTTAAGTACAAAAAGTAGAAGTGATTTTCAGCAATAAAATTTTGATATTTTGGGTTACAATGATAAGAGTTTCTGTTCTACATTTTTCTCCCCCATCTCAAAATCCAAACCTGTGGAAGAGCAGTGTGGCTTTACAGAGCAAGTTTTTCCCTCAGGCTGTAACAGTATGTGATTTCAGTCACTAAAACAAGATAGCTTGGTCTCTGACTTAATTAGTCAAAATGCTTGCCTTCTCTACATAAATTCCTATTTCCTGGATTTTGCTTTTTTCCTGAATGATATGTGGTTGGTATTGTTTAAAAAAAAAAAAAAAAAAGTACTATCAATGAGAAACATGGAGTAAAAACAAACAAACAAAAAAACACCAACACATTAGATGTGAAGTTTCTTACTTTTGTCATTGCTGACTAGTGCATATGCACTCTTAAAAAAAGAGTGTGAGTGCAGTATTGCTTTCTCTAGTTCCCAGAACTATAAAAATATCTGAGGTATCTTTTGTTATCCTGAGAGAACAAGACAGAACAGTAAGTTCCACTTCCTTTGAAAAGTTGTAGCAAACTTTACCCCGAGAAGAAAAGAAACAAAGAGCAAACAAACAAAACCCCAAATAAAAAACCCACCCAAGCTAAAAAAAAAAAAAAATACAAATACCACCACTGCCACAAGAAAAAAGAGAAATCTATTAGCTGAAAGATCTTGAGCTTCTCCAGACGGTAGATCTTCAGCTTTCCTTCACTGTAATATTTGTAAATGCTTTTCAGGGCAGTGTTGAGCTCTTGCTTTTAACAACTTGTGTCTGTGCTTTCCAAACTGTATTATTTTTTTCCCCCATAAAGCAGAGTTCCTTAACAATGACTTTTGTTTACAAACTTCTGTCTTTTATGAAAGAAGTTCATAGGATCACAGGATATTAGGGGTTGGAAAGGACCCAAGGAGATCACGGAATCCAACCCCCCTGCCAGAGCAGGACCACACAATCTAGTTCATCCAGGTATGTTGCACTCTGCACATTCATGTATAGCCTCCCTAAAGAGATGCCATCATAGCCCATCACCTGCAAAAATGATCTTTGCACCAAATTCTTATGCTGCATATCTGCACAGGAAAAGAAGCAGTGGGGTGGTGCAGACCACTGGATTTCACTGAGTGCCTGTCTGTCGTAGAGAAAGACCCAGACTACAAGGGTGGAGCAGCCTCTTTGAACCAAAACAAACACTTCCCTAGACCCAGCCACAAGGTCTCTCTTAAGGCTGAAGGCACTTTCAGATACACTGATAGCTGCAGCATTTCTAAGGAAGTGTAGCTCACTTTTCTGTCTGAAATGTTCTGATACTCACTGAATCCAATAGGCATTGTTTTTTCCTGTTGTTTTTTTTTTTCTTTCTAAATATGCAAGATGCTCAATACACAAGGAACTTTCCCTGCAGGTTGAAGGTATTCAGTGTACACACTGATACACTGAACATTTGTGCTGAGGAAATGTCATCAGGAAATCTGTAAAACCTGCAAAACATCTAGAAGTTCACAGACATTAAAAATGTAGCATAATGTATTAAGAACAAGGTTGCAAGCACAAAGCTTGTAAGAATGCTTTAAAGAAAGATCAAACTCTTCTTGGGTAGAGGCTTTATACTCATATGGTGAGGAGATAATGAGAGAAAGTAACTCTTTCCTCTACTTTCTTCTGATTCTTTCACTGCATCAGAGAAATGGTTGTTTGTTTGGATGTTTTGTTGCTGTTGTTGCTTTTTGTTTGGTTGGTTTGGGTTTTGTTTGTTTGTCATTTTGTTTTGTTTTTTAATGCCATTTCCATTTATATATATGTAAATTAATATTTGGTGCTACTAGCTACAAAGCTCTAAATTCCATTTGTGGTTTACACAACTTCACTGGAGTTATGCAAGCAAATAATCTGTTTTAAAACTGTTTTAACCAAATTGATCAAGGAATTACAATAAAAGAATGAAATGGAATATTATCACACAACCAGCCTGAAAATGGCATTAAAACAGTGCACACCTGTGTCTACTTCTGGTTCTAAACAAAACAGCTGAGTAATACGCCTACATAGCCAAGAATTTAAATGGGATTTCTTTTCCCAAATACACAAGAAAGACTTTTGAACAATCTCACTCAACAGAATGATGCCTACCTTCATGAGTACTGATGGTCAATAAGTACTTGTAAGGAGGACTCACCTAAACTCTGACCCCCTAAAGCCCCTTAAAAATTTTCCCATTACATTAGGTTCCAACAATGTAGACTTATGACCTCAGCATCATTACGTATCAGTTTATTTTCCCCCAACTTCAAGGAAACAGTGGTCTCTTCCTAACTTAATGTTTACAGCCATATCATTACCCATCCCACTGGATGCTCTTCACTTAAGTGAACATGCTAATATTTCCATCCTATTTCTTATAAGGTTAATCATATCATCCAAAGATTATCAATCTTTCTCTACCTCAAGACATAAAATAATCACAAAGGGGCTTCAAAATCAGGCTTTGAAATATGCAGGTTTGCACTGGAAGAGCCCAATTTTACATCACTAACTACCAACAACAAAAATGTTCTGTTTGCTTCAATTGGAAATTGATCTTAGGAGACACAGAAGGAAAACAACCAAACTTCCTAGTTAGAAGACCAGTATAGCAGTGTTCTCCCAACAAACGGGTTCAAAGTTTGTAATTAATTTTGTCTCCTTCTCTCATTCAACTGTTAAATGTTAGCCAGTAGGTTAAAACTCTGAGATCAAGCAGGATTCCAGCTGTGGAATATCAGAAGGTAGCAACCAACCACAGGGAAAAAAAAAAAAAAAAGGAAATATAATGTATAATCCTGTCTTTCTCTTTTGTTTTTTTTTTTTTTCTTTTTGTCTTTTTCCATGCTTGGATTATCCATAGAAAACCAAGATTTTTTTTTCCTCTTTTAATACCATTTAATAGATGACTGGATTTGTTTAACTATTAAATGTGTGCTCTTTTAAAGCATTTGTAGAACGCATTTTGAAGCTATCCAGTCATGACTGATATTTTAGGGAAGTATGAACTGTAAGGTAAACTTCTCTATTATTCTATTTCAATTGTTTAGAACTACTTTTTTTTCCCTGCTATATGATGGTTATTTGTAGTGCTGTTACAGCTGCTCAAAGATCCATCACTTTTCTAAAATAATTAATATCTTATATTGGTTTAAAACACACTCAGTACAGTATTGCTGTACTACCCCAGAGCAGCGTTAATACTGTCACTGACCTTGACTACCACTTTCAATAAAATACAGTATCACAAACAACCTGTCTATATAATTCATCATTCTAGTTTTGATTGGTTAAATGTAGTTAAGAGATTTTACATATGAAATTCAGTAGGTAGAAAACTTCATTGTCTTGGTGTTTCTTTGCTGTTTGTCCTTTAAAAAAATAATTAAATTTTTAAAAAAATTATCATCATCCACAGACCATAAAAACATGTATTTGTATCTGAAATTTATTTCCACCAGAGAAGGATGGAGAATGTGTGGAGCCAACTTTAGCTATGCCATATCAGGTTTTTAAAACACTCACAAAACCCAGAAAAACACAACAAAACCAACAAAATTTTCTTAAATAGGATCACTTTTGATATGTCCAGTGTTTGATATCTGACACATTAGAAGTACATCTGGATTGAGGAGCTTATTACCCATTTCCATGCTTAATTAATAATGTGCTCTTATTGCTACAGCTTTATGTTGTTTAGCACAGTATCTCATAAAGATACAATTGTTCAGTAATCAGAGCTAATGAGTATAAAAATTCAGTATTTTCTAGTCACTGTGTACTACACTTCTCCTTTCACTGCCAACATTTCTCAGCTAATTACCTTCTCCAAACCTTCTGGAGGAAAACATCTTTAGGCAGTTTTAAAGCATGTGAATGTACAGACAAAATGCATTTTGGACACATAGAAGAAATCTTGAGGAAGTAATGTTTACTTGTAAGCAGGTGTAAATTGGAGGATACACCCACTCTACAGAGCTTTTACTGTTCTACCATAGACTAAAATCCACACCTTTCACTACTGACCTACAATCTGTTGTGGCTGTTGTGTGAATCAAAGTCATTGAGGCCAAAACAGTACATAGATAAAATAGTTGAGACACTTACAAAACTGTAAAAATCCTGAAAGTGACAAATGGAAGAAAGGCTATTACTACTTTTGGCCACTGTGGCCTGAAGAAGAAGGAAAAAAAAAAAAGCTTCATAACACACAGTTTTGATAAACAAGAATTGCAGGCACAATGGGTTGTTAGCTGAACTTCGGTACGGCAATATTTTCATTACAAGCAATGAAATAGTGTATCTGCTTAAGTACTTCCAAACAAGTATTTTTTTGTGAATAAATAACTTCAGAAAACTGGAGTTTACCTTATATTTAGAAGTACTTGAAAGGTTATGACTAGGAAAGAAAAAAAAAAAATTGTACCAAACCAAAAATTGTACCAAAATTGTACCAGAAATACAGGGAAAAAAAAAAAAAAGAACAAACCAAATAAACAAACAAACCAAACCAACAAACAAACAAAAAAAACCCCACAAACAAACAAATTCAACAGTAATTACAAAAGTACACTCTTGAAGGAGAATTTGTGGAAAAGGACAGAATAAAATTGTTTATTTCATGTTCTGTTTTGGTCAGTAAGAAGCAGGGAAATTTAATATTTTAGTAAGAAATAAATACTTTTATTTTAATCCAACTACACTGTTATTGTCATAAATACATTGGGGTTTGTTTTTTTTTTTTTTTTAATCTTTACAAACTACCTTTGCTACCTCTTTTTAAATAAATGTCATTAAATTTGATGCTTTTCTTTTTTTTTCTCTTAGTGTTAACAATATCTTCAAAACAATAAAGCTACACATTAAAGTTATTTGATTGTAGCGTCAATTAATATTTTTTATCTTTACTAACAGTTTTTGCCATGGGAAAGAGAGATGCTCTGTTGTCATTTCAGAGATAAAGAATTACAACACAATTTGCAATAGCAAAATAAAGGTGATGGAGAGTTATGCTCCACAGTAAGGCAAGCATTTCCTACCAAGCCACAGATTTGGTGGGTTATCATGAACTGTAAACAAAAGCTATGGCTTGGTAGAAAATTCTTCCCTGCCTTACTGTGGAGCATAACTCTCCATCACCTTTACTTTGTTATTCAATCTCCTGACACAGAATAAGCAACTGGAATTCTTTGAGAAGAAAATGAGAGATCATGAAAAAGCATGCCATAGAAAACTCCACACATCATGTTTGCTCTGGGATATTGTGTTAATTTTGTCCTAAAAATAATGTATCCCCTATGCAAAACATAAGTCTTCAATTAATCTGTATTATAAACAAAGGACTGTTCTAGGACTTCATCTTAAATTTTATTCTGTAGAGATGATTCCTTCCTTTAAAGAATCAGAATAAGTAATTCACAGATAATTGCTTCAAAAGTTGTAATGGCTAGTTCTGAGGACAGCACTTTCAGAGCCACCACACACAGACACCATCCTGTTCACAATTACCTGAAGATTTCCACAGTTATTCTATGGAAGCAGGGTCATACAGTAACATTGTGCAAGTATTTCAGAACATTTGATCTCTTTCTCCCTTAAAAACCTCCAGGGATGAGGCTTCCACCACCTCCCTGGGCAACCTGTCCCAGTGTCTCACCACTCTCATGGGGAAAAACTTCTTCCTAACATCCAATCTGAACCTACCCATTTCTAGTTTTGTTCCATTCCCCCTAGTCCTATCACTACCCAACACCCTAAAAAGTCCCTCCCCAGCTTTCTTGTAGGCCTCCTTCAAATACTGGAAGGCCACAAGAAGGTCACCTCAGAGCCTTCTCTTCTCCAGACTGAACAGCCCCAACTCTTTCAGTCTGTCTCCATAGCAGACGTGCTCCAGCCCTCTGCTCATCCTGGTGGCCCTTCTCTGGACACATTCCAGCACCTCCAGACCCCTTCTGTAATAGAGGCTCCAGAACTGGATGCAGTACTCCAGGTGGGGTCTCACCAGAGCTGAGTAGAGGGGGAGAATCACCTCCCTCATCCTGCTGGCCACACTTCTCTTGATGGAGCTCAGGATGTGAATGGCTTTGTGGGCTGCAAGTGCACACTGCTGGCTCATATTGTGCTTCTCATCCACCAGCACCCCCAAGTCCTTTTCTTCAGGGCTGCTCTCCAGCCAGTCACTGCCCAGCCTGTATTTCTGCTTGGGATTGCCTCAACCCAGATGCAGGACCTTGCACTTGGTCCTGTTGAACTTCACAAGGTTGGCTTGTGCCCACCTCTCCAGCCTGATGACTATTCAAGACTTTAAAAACGTAATGTAGAAACTTGAGAGACAGATGCTGAGCATGTGTAATTTGGGGATCACTGATTCATTCCTCACTGAGTCACACTTGCTTTTATAAAAACTGTATCTGATCAGCCTAAGATTTCATAGTTTGGGGCTCAAAGTCTCATACAGGTTATTCAGGCACTAGCCTGCAGAGATTCAAAACTTGCACTAGATTTTTCAAAACATTTTTTAACAGTTTATCAATCTCTTTTTTTAATGCATGGTCTAAATCACTTTGAATAGGGTGGTTATAAGATAAACAGGAGAGAGTTCACTAAACCATGAATGAATTTAAGAGGAAATTTTGAAAACGATTTAAGGAAGCTGGATTTTTAAAATGTTCTGTTCTTCTTCTAGAACTTTTAATTTAAATGTAGTAGTTTAACATTATTGAGATGTATCCCACATCTAAATTCTGGGTTTTTCTTTGATTGATTGATTTTTGGTGGGTTTTGGTTGGTTGGTTGGTTTTGTTTGCTTGTTTGTTTTTGTTTTGTTTTGTGTTTTTCTTTGCCTTGATGCCCTCATTGTATATTTATCTTAAAAAACAAGATCACACTTAATGCTAGCTCTGGTCAAAGTGGCAGAGTTAAGTAGTTGATTATATTTTTCTTCATACATAAAATGATCACAGAAAATGCAGTGTGAATAATAAACCTCCTGCAAATTAAAGAAGAGCATGAAAGCAGAAGCCTTGCTTAGTTTGTGAGGTATAATCAGTTTAAATCAGGCATTTTAGAAGGTTGTGTGAAACTGTCCATACAAATACAAACAGTAAGTCTTTTTTTGCACAACAGATTTGGACTACAGATTAAATTGCTAATAACCATTTGTTCTGCTTTTGTTTGGGGAATGTTCTGGGACTGGGAGCAGATATGACAACTATTGCATCACATGTGTCAGCTAGGATGTAGATGAAACTGGCCAGGCAAAATAAACCTTAACCCCAAAGATGTCTTAGCTGAAGACACTAGTTTAAGTACCTGTACTCAACCTGATTGTGCATCACTTACAGAAGATGGTTATTTTTCTCACCTCCAACCTAACTGCAGCGAGCCTCTTCCACTTCAGCGAGACATCTCAGGGCTTAGCAAAGACCTCCTGTTTAAACACTTTTTTTCTTCATTCAAGGCAATAACATTTGCGGTCACCATAGCCTCAGTCCAAAGGATTTAATTTGTTTACTATTTCTTTCTGAGTCAGAAAGATTTCTATCTGGGACAGAAGATGTGGTTTGCAGTAGACAGAGTTCTCTTGATGGCTTTCTAAAGTGAGATATGTTCCAGTC
Source organism: Indicator indicator (assembly GCF_027791375.1). Lineage (NCBI taxonomy): Eukaryota > Metazoa > Chordata > Aves > Piciformes > Indicatoridae > Indicator > Indicator indicator. The sequence continues at coordinate 80,280,544 of NC_072053.1, forward strand.
ACTCTAGCTTTAGATTTGGCACTGGTGCTACTGCCCAGCCCATCCTCATAGAGTGATGCATCATAAACACCATTTCCATCTAAAGGTGCTAACTCATGAACCACACATTTGGTTGTGGACTCTCACAGACACAGGGAAAGAGGAGACTGTCATGAAAGCAATCAGTTTATCCTATCACAGCTCTAGAAGCAATGTGGCAAACTGGCCACACATGCAATTAGAGAAGCTCAGCCCTCATGCCTACAACTTGATACAAATGATCCCCTTGGAGATGCCCACACCGGCAGATCTTTTAATCAAGATCAACACTTTAAACCAGGGAGTAGCACCAGCAATTAAATATGGGTTTAAGCCATAGAATTTGAACAGAGGTCCTTGATGCCAGGGCTGTTTTAATTGCTAACCTCAGTTCAGGCACACTTGAGCTTCTGTACATTTCCCCAAGCACAGGCAATGCTAAATCTGATGGCCTCTAGGGTAAAGTATAAACCGACTTTCATTTCTCACGTTTTTGCACATAACTAGGGCAATACAGAATTAGAAACAAACTACAAAATAACACCTTTCCTTCTTCTAGTAATAGTTATCAAAAACAAGCACAATGCCTGAACTCAGATAAATTAAATGTAGGCTTTATATTGCTTTGATTATAAAATAAGTATAAAACTGAGAGAACAAAATCTTCAATAGTTGTGTTCTGCCTCATAATGTAAAATACAAATGCAGTGCAAGTATATTTCATTTTGGTCAATACAGAGATTTGGTTTTCTGCATTCTATCACAACAAACACTGAGAGCAGTAAGACTAGAAATCAAATCCCATAAGAACAGAAAAGGAAAAGATCCCTCCAAGGCCAGAAGGATCAATGTTCATTACAGGAAGCAACACTGTGTAATTCTTTCTCACAAAACTTATCTAGACCCACAATGGAAATAGCCACATTTCTTGGGTCAGTTATGTCTTACTCTGTGTTAGACAACTATACAAATCTTAATTAGAATATTAAATTCGTTTTAGATGAATATTCTTCCAGCTTCCATCTTACCATGCTTTTCTAGATTATCTCTGTGTCTAAAATGTTCTCCCAGTCAAAACTTTGCTTTAATACCCTAGCAACAGTCTTACCTGTGGTCATAGCCAGTGTCAGTTTGGTGTCAGATAAATTTAATTTTAGAAACTAAAAAAACCTATACTTGACAGCCAAAAAGGCCTTGATATGCCATTATTGACACCATTTGAGCAGCTGTTGGATTCCGATACCTACCAATATCTTCTACAGAGAGAAAAAATTAGTTTTCTGTTCCATTCTATTTGTCATACCTTTCAATTGCATGCAAACATTCACACATTTTGTTATATTTCATGGAGATAGGAATCTCAGGTTAAAAGATTTATCTGGTAAGTGAGGTGACTCAATGGCTCCCCTAAGATCAATGTTGCTTTGCTGTGTGTTTCACTTCTTTGAAATACTTTCACACAACATTTCACAAGCAAGCCCAAAGCTCTCTCAGTTTTGAGGCACTCTTAACTTGCAGCTACTCTTGTCATCCAGAGATGTCAGGACAAAGGGAACATGCCAGTTTTAAAGCTACCCTGTGGCTGGAGCATCTGGAAAAGGAACTGCCTTCTGCTTTGCCTTGGGAATTAATTGTAATCAGAAAAATGCAAAAACAGTTTAATTTGGAAGATGTGGATTGGTGTACTGCAGCACAGTCTAGGGAAAGAGAAAAGGGTGGTGTGTACCACAAATCAACTTAAATTCACATCAATTAAATTGCTTTTACATGGTGTTTAGTACAATATTATACTACTAGTAAGTTCAAAGAAGGTCCTATATATTACTTTAATTAATATATTCTAGTTGACACTGTGTCCTAACATTCTAATATAACTAATCTTAAGACAAAGCTCAGTAAATTAATTCTGTTTTTTCAGCTCTTGGACCTTAACACTTTTTCTGGCCCACCTATAAAAGCAAAACTGCATGACCTTTCCTGAATGAAAAACTAAAATTTCCATAAGTTCCATGCACTTATAAATGGCATATATGGTCTACAGCAAAGCAACTCTACAAGAAACACTGCAGATGATGTCTTTATATAAAATAGATATTGTGTTAGGATAACTACAGTGCTAAAAACATAGCCCCAAACCTACAGATGAACAAAGTACCAAAATCCTTGGATCACGAAAAAAAACACAGTGCAGACACAGCTCTGAAAAGATTACAACAATTTTTTTCACATGATTTCTGCTGCTACCATGCACAATCTCAAATATTAATGCTCTAAGATTAATATATTGGGAGGAATTTGGGATTATCTGCAAATTATATGGATGTACTCATAACTGCTAGGAGGTTCTACCTTGGCAACAGCTGATATTATGATCTTTGAAACTTGTCACAGCAGCCTCCAAAACTGTGTCTTTGATAATATGAACCATCAGATCTTACAAAATGTATGCAATAAAAAAAAGTAGTGAAACCCAAATAGTATGGTTCTTTCCTCAAAGCCAGAATAGCTCATTCTTGGATTAAGCGCATTTTGGCCTTAGGGAATTCAGAAACTCAGAACTTTTGAAGCATTTGCTTGTTCCTAAAGCAGATAAGCCTAAACAATATAATATATATCCTTAAAGTCTTTCACCAATATACTCAGGGCAAAGTCTTGTATTTCTCCCTTGGGACAGCATTTGTTAAAAAAAGGTAGGTTTCCTTTCAAAATGTAATTCCATTTTTTCCACATTTTATACAGGGAGTTGTAGAGGGTCTATAGACTAAATGATTTTGCTTTGGCATGAGTGTATATGCATTTTAGGGTTTTCTACAAAGAAGGAAACATATCTATCTATCTATCTATCTATCTATCTATCTATCTATCTATCTATCTATCTATCTTTCTGTCTTTCTTTCTATCTACCTGTCTGCTTTATGGATGATTCAGACAGAAGAAAAAAAAGTGTTAGAAGTTGAATTTTGACCACAAACATGCTCAAATCTGTTAAAGTTGTTAGAAGCCTATGAACATAATCCAGAAAAGAACTGAAAGGATGGAAATTATTAAAAAAAAAATCAGAAAAAAAAAGCATTGCACAAAAGCAGTGTTTTCTTTGTTGCTTGTTGCATGCTTTTCCAGATTTCTACACATAGACTATCTTTTGTTGACAACTTTCACTTCCATTCTACTGACTAGAAGGTCAAGCTTCCTCTGGCTACTGACATTATGACGCTAAAAAAATTTCCCCATACCTCTTACTGCAAATGGATAATAACTTTTGTTTTTAAAGATTTATTTATTTATTTTATTTTTCTAGACACTTAACAGGCATTTGGAAAACAAGTTATGAGAAAGCACATATGCAGTGAAACTCATTCAGGGCCAGCAGCCATGATGGTCACAGCTGGTTAATGCCTTCACTGATGACAAAGAATGTCCTATTCTTAATTGGTGCAGACATTGGTGACATTGCTTATTTAGTACTGGCCTTCCAATTTCTTTCAAAACTTATGATTTCTTACAAAGACACTTTGCAGCAAGAAGATTTGTGAATATGTGTTTGCAGTATGATGTACTGGAATGTATAACATTCCGTTTATCAAAACTGTCTTTGTAGGGGAAGAATCCATCTGGGGAAAAATAAAAAAAGGTTTCTAAGCAACTTATTGCAGTAATTGATGGCATGATGCATAAAGAGATAAAGCAGTGTGATCTTTTATACATGTCAATGGTCACAGTGAAGCCACTGCCTGAGCTGGGCTTTTTTGTACTGATGTGATAATTCTACGGCAATGCATTATTATTAACCAGTGAGTTAAATGCTTGGTCAACATTGTTTGTAGGACCCCAAGTTCTGAGAATAATGATCAACAGAAGGCAAGGAGGGAGTGTTTCACTGTACTTCCTCCTCTGGAATACCCATAGCATTGCCTTAAGTGATAGCAAAGCTTTCAGTGTTTTCTTAGAGTATGAATACAAGAACTTCTTCATGGATTCGTTTAGAACAACTAATCTGTTAGATTTAATGAGGGTCATCCATCATATTACTTATGTATTTCCCACCTTTCCACTTGGTCTTTTTAGCCACTAATTAGCCTTGTCCCTGCTTGTACAATGTAGAGATAAGCTTCACAATCTAATAAGCTCTCACTGTCTCTTATCATTCTTGTAAATCTTAGCTGATGCTTTTCCTTACTCCTAGGGCCTTCAAAAGTAGATTAATCTAAAAAACCCAACCCTACTGTGATCTAGAATTTTAAGTAGCTGTCATGGGCTCACATTTAAATAGGAATGATGAGAGAAACTACTCACAATAATAAAATAAAGTTTTTATTTTTTCCAGAGAAACTTGAACTGCTTTTCTGTCCAGCTCAGTCTTTTCCCTCCATTGCCACTTCCATTACAAAAATAGCATTAGAAATAGGGATTTAATTAATCCAAAATTCTGCTTCAGGTGAGCAACTTAAACTGTTAATTATGATACCATTATGAGCCACATATTCTCAGAGCAAGTGCTGAGTCAGCCCTCACAGCATAGATTTAAAAGGCATAGTAGTATAAAATGAGCAGTTATCACACTGTCAGAGAATGGCCAAGACTAGAAGACACCTCTCAAGATCATACACTCTAACCCTCACTGCCTAGAGCAGGGCCACTCACAGTTGGTTGCCCAGAACACTGTCCAATGAGGTTTAGAATATTTCCAGAGGTGCAGATTCTTTCAGCAAACTGTGACAATGTTTGATCATTCAGTAAATAAAGAAATTTCTTTATTTCATCTTGTGCCCGTTGCTTCTAGTCCTGTCACAGGGTATGTATCAGTGTGAGCTGAAATTCCCCCCACACCAACAATAACCAGGCTAGCTCAGTCTGGAAAGCAAATGAGAGCTGTATTTACAAGCAAATCTACCATCTATGGTGAAATGCAATGAATATGTACAAATATACAAAATTCACAACATTTACAAATATGTACAAATCAACAGAAAAGCACAACCAAGTCCCTTTGCTTCCCCTCAAAGGGGACCTTTCCCAAGGGGCCTCTCTCCCAGGGCTCTCCTCCCTCCAGACCCCCCTGGCAGAAAGCAGAGTTAGTTAAAAGCAAAGAGGCTGTTAACTTAGCTGGCCAAGGTCAGTGTGTTATCTCCAGCCAGAAGAGAAGCAGCAGCCAGACAGCCCAGCAAGGAAGCAAACTCCCCACTTCGACTGCCCAAACTCTGTTTTGAGTAGTGATTCTTAAACATTTCTATCTCTCCAATGGAAGTGTTTAGAACAATCATTACTTTGCTTTCTTACACTCAATACTGACTTATTTACACTCTTTCGCTTTCTCTGCTTGAACTTCGAGAAGAAAAATTTAAAAGACAGTTTCAAACCACCACAGGGTACCACTGAGAAGAGTCTGTCTCCACCTGTTTTACCTCATCAGGTATGAAACATTTGCATAAAACTTTTATGAGGCATCTTATTTCCAGGCTGAACATTCCCACCTCTCTCAGCTTCTCTTTATTTGTCTAAATGTTTTCTAATCTTTAAATATTCTTCACCAAGATCTTCCTTGCTTCAGATATTTTTTCTAGTTTCAGAGCCCTGGGACTGTTAAAGACTGGTCTTATGACTAGTCTTATCAGCAAAGATTGAGGCAAAGAAGACATTCAATTTATTCTGCTCCACAAATTTGTGGTTTGAAGCACAGTTGTGTTTATTTTGGGGTCAAAACCTATTTTAGATATTCTGCTTTCTCTCTCCTTTCCCATGTATTGATATGTTCTGGGAATAATTGACATTATAAAAATTCAAGAGATCATAGAATGCACTGGGTTGAAAGGGACCTCTAGAGGTCATGAAGTCCAAACCCCCTGCAATAAGCAAGGACATCCCTGACTGGATCAGGTTGCTCAGAGCCCCATGAAGCCTGACCTTGAATGTATCCAACGATTGGGCCTCCACTACATCTCTGGGAGACCTATTCCAGTGTTCCACTACCCTCATAGTAAAGAACTTCTTCCAAAGTTAAAATTTAAATCCACTCTTCTCTAGTTTAAAACCATTGCCTTTTGTCCTAGTGCTACATGCCTTTGTAAATACATTTAAATAATTAATATTAAAGGAGATTCTATATTTTTGTCAGTTCACTATTAATTGTGGCTAGCAAAAATAAAGAAGGGACAAACATAGAATCAACAGCTTCTTGCTGTTTAAATTACATACCCTCAGTTTATAAAGAGATTCTATTTTACTTTATTTTTTGACTGGGCAAAAGTAGTCTTTAAACATTCAAATCATACCTCTGATTTGAGGAGGGTCCAGATCAGGCTGTCCATGCAGTTCATGCTTACATGAGTGCTGGTAAATGCATTGTTCTGCATCTGCACAGATTTGTGTGGCTGGCCATGTGTGTGTGTTTTATTTCTGTAGGTCTATCTGTTGGGAGCCAGCCTCATTACCACCTCACTGGGGATAGGAAACTGCAGCAGCTGCATACATATCAGCCCAGGACAGCAGGAATCTACCTGGATTCTGAAGTCCAGCATACACAGCTACAACTAATATAACTTACTTATTTTCACAATGCAAATGAAACTTTAACTATTTCAAAAGCCTTTAGGATTCACCCTGAGGGCATTCTGTAGGGTATGGACAGCAAAGCATCCCTGATGATTTTAGTACCAGAACATGATGTTAGAAGCAAGAAAGAATCTGCCTGTTCTGCCTTCTGCATTCCTCACTGCTGAACCATAAGAGAAGACTTAAAAGGCTCTTATTTTCTTCCCATTCCAATCACCTACAGACATGATGTCTACGATTGTTTTCTTTTCCTAGCCAGAATGGACAGGATTTGTGTGCTCCATATCTCACAAAACACTACATGTGTACAGTTCAGGCTGTAGATTTGTCCTCTCTAATCCTGGCAGGCTGCTCCATCCTCCCTAGAGCACCATCTCGGGCCTTATGCATGCTTTGGTCTCATGGTGTAGATATTTCCCCATCAGGTCCCATAATCTCTGCAACATTTTCTCCCATCCATGTATATCCATGGCTTCCCCAGGGCAGGAGCAATCTCTCTAATGCTTTGAGAGAGCTATCTGACATAGTCCTCTTAAAGCCTTTTAGAGCTGTAAATAGCTGTCACTGGGGCCCTTGATAAAGTCAAGGCATATGACATCTACTGCTCCCCAATGCAGGCCCAAAACCAAAGTGGTGTAGGAGAGTCTTGACTTACAGCTTCTCTGCTAACATGTTGTTCCCAGTCATCACAGGGAGCAACCAGGCTGGTCAGGCAGGATTCACACTTGATAAAACCAGGCTGGCTGTTCCTGGAAGCTTCATCATGGGCTTGGAAATACCTTTCAGGAGGATTTGTTTCATTCCTTGCTCAGATATTAAGGAAAGGATGATGTAATAAACAGGATCCTCCTCGTTCTTCTTGAGGATAAGCATAGCAAAGAGGAAACTCCTAATTGCCACTACATTTCAAAGGCACCTCCACAGTGTCACCAGACACCTCGCTCAGCACCCTTAAATCATCCTGTTTTGTGTCAGAGACTTGTGTGTCCCTCACTGGGTGAAATGCTCTCTGCTTCAATCCACCTTTCCTGTGGACAGACTCTGATAGGTGATTTGGCAGCTCTCACCAGTGAAAGTCATTGAGTGCCTCAGCCTCCTCCAATTCCCTTTTAAGTAAGGCTCCTGTCCCAGTGAAAAACAGACCCACATTCTCCTCAGCCTTACCTCTGCTACTCACAGAAACCAGCATTGTTGATCTCCCTTGGTAGTTCAGCTCCAGCTGAGCTTTGGATATTTGGCACTGGGAAACACACAAGACATTCCTTTCTTAGGCCACTCAGAGGAATATAGAGACATTTTTCATCTCCACTTCTGTGATTTTTTTTTGTCTGAGCACATCATCTTCCAGTTTTGACTGAGTTTTCTGCTCACTGGAATGTATGCTGTGATGGTTGAACTCTTCTGCCTGCCATGACACTTTCCATAGGATACTACTGTGGCAGATTTGCAAAGAAGATGAAGCTCTTTGTCCTTTCCCACATACCTCTCTCCCTACTCCAGAACTCTGGCTAGTTGGTAGAATTCCTGCTGCAGAGGTAAGGGAGTTCAGGCCTGTTAGTAAAAAAAACCCCACGAAACTCAAAGGTGAAATAATAATTATACCTCTGACAGTGAGACATCATGTTTTTACTTTAAGCCACAAACCTTCAAAGTCCTAAAATTACCTGCATTTTTTTGCTTCTAACTTCAAATTCCTGTGCTTGTAGAAAATTTAATCAGATTAAAAGACCTGTGACAAAAGTGAGAGTTCATTGCTGTAGATAACACTACACTATTTCCTAAAAATGTAAATGATGTTTCACTTCGGATTTTAGAAATAACAAAAGATATCATAAGCATGATTTTCAAACATTAGCTGCTCAAAAGGGCAGTTCCAGCTCCAAGGCCAATCTCATTAGTTAGAAAGCAAAGAAAAAAATAAAATGAAGGTTCATCCCTACAGTTTTAATAAGAGGTCACTGAAGGGCCAACCTAATTTCCTACAGCCTCTGCTCAATAGCATTAGTTAGTAAAATCAGCCCTTGATTAAGCCTAAATTCAGTTATTTCAAGCATTAATATTTTTCTGATATCAATGAGCAAATCCATTAGAGACAAGTATTTTAATTTCACTAACACAATTTTATAATTCAGAGACCTACCAAATTCCCAAGTTACATGGCTCCAAACTCACAGGAATGGAACTGACACTGAAATATTAGCTTTGCTGTTTTCAGCCTTGAGCAGTGTAAGAGAATAAAATTTTCTGATAGTTTTCATGGTTCCCTGTACCTGACAAACACTATGTGGCAGGTTCTTAAAAAGATTTAAGTGACCAAAAGTGGAATGTAGCTCTGGGAATTAAGACATATCAATCCTAGTCATGTAGTCTGAAATTCTAAACCAAAACCCAAACCAAATTATGCGTTTCACTGCCTTGTCAGCAACTTGGCATTTATTCCTTTAACATTCCTCAAGACAGATGTTTTATTGTCTGTGTCCCTTCAGAGTCAAATTCTAGTAGGTCCTGTTTTGCCTGAAGAAGTCAAAACTGGCAATGAGCTTCTCACCTCCACTTTTTAGGTATTGACCTTCTAAAGTTCCTAATCAAAGGTGTCAAGACACCAAAAACAAAGTCTGAAGGAGAGTCTCAACTTACTGGCTGTATATGAACACACTGCCTTAAACTATTGATCTTTCTCAGGAGAAAAAGTGCTTTTTGAAGCCACCCCATACCATAGCTTTGAAAATGCTGAAAGTGCATTTTGGTCCCCAATCTGAAGTCTACGAAGCATTAATAATCCTATTTGCAAATTATTTTATGCTGCATTCCCATATTCAGAGAAATACATGCATACAATTAATTTCTACCTCAAAAAGTGAATGGAAGTCTGGCATTACAATAAACTATTTTCAAATCTTCTCAGAGAAAATGGAAAATTAAAAGGGAGATCTGTCTCTGCGTTCACCTGAATGAGTTTCTCAAAGCAGTCTTCTCACACTGGCACCATTTTTTGACAAACTGCATGGCAGGTAACCAGACAGCAAGAAATCTGAATAGGACAAGAGGATGGATAGAAAAGTGAAATAAGGGATATATTAAGAAAATACAACTGCTGAACAGCTGAACAGATAGAAGGAAAAGGAAGACTTCAGCTAAGACAACAAAAAGGGTAAAAGGAAGAAGAAATGGAAGCAAGAGGTGAAATAAAGGAGAAATGAGAAAAGAGAAAGAACAGATAAACATTACTTGTTATTACCTGGCACTAAACACAAAAAGTATTTTCTCTGCAACAGAAGAGTACAAGAGAAGAATTTGGCAGTAAGGAAATTAGGGAGAGGGACTATACTAATAAAGGGAACCACTAACTGCAAGTACAGTAGAATAGAAACCACACTAAAACAGTATCTAGTTAAAGCCAGCATTTCCGTGAACAACAAATTCATTTTTCATAAAACATTCATAATGTACTTCTCCTTCATTACCTTCCCAGTGGACAACATTCCCAGCCCACAAAACTGTCATACAGAAGAAGAAAAGATACCTGCAGTAAAACCTTTAACACAGAAATCAAACCTACAACTCTTGAACCACGGAGGGCTTGGAATGGGACCTCAAAAAACATGAATGTTTCCATTGGCACTGATCTTATGTTTGCTAGAGTGTCAAAGATCAGAGTGAAGCAAACAGAGAACAAAACCAGTTCACTTCTCATTGTCCTGTCTGCTCAGGAGAACTGCTGGAACAGAGGAAAAAGGTCAGGTTTTCCTAGAGACAACACTAGAAACTGACACCAGTGAATGATGGGTGGTGCTGGCTGCTGGAAGAACATCTTTGATATCTATGATACTTTTCTAAAGAGAGGTTTCAAATACTGCTGTCCTCAGGGTTCAGAATGCAGCTATGTTTTTTATTAAAGTTGTCAGCCTAGAATTCTAGAAGCCTAAATGTAGTTGCTCTGAATTCCTGTAAATGCGTTACTTAAACTTTTTAGTCCTCAGTTCTTAATCTGTAAAATGGTACATTTTTTTCTTTCCTTTTCCTTTTCCTTTTCCTTTTCCTTTTCCTTTTCCTTTTCCTTTTCCTTTTCCTTTTCCTTTTCCTTTTCCTTTTCCCTCTCCCTCTCCCTTTCGGTTTCCCTTCTTTCCCTTTCCCTTTCCCTTTCCCTTTCCCTTTCCCTTTTCCTTTTCCTTTCCCTTTCCCTTTTCCCTTCTGTAAGAATGTAAATCTTGTCTCTCTTATACATGTAAATCAACAAAGATGAATAACATCTGCTTACCAGACAGCTGCCTGGGGAGGGGTGTGGTGAAAATCCTCTGTAATGTCCAACAAAAGATAAAACCACCTTTGCTCCCCAAGATAACAGCTGCTCAGGAGGTTTGGTGCAAGCACATCCTGAGTGGTTCAATCAGTAGTGCCCAGGGTGGGAAGGTGTAAAGATGCAACAGATCTTTTGCTGGCTTGATAAGCCCAGGGATGTGTATTGGAGGAGTGGGTGGCAGAGGGGTGAGGGGTAGAGGCCCATCCCAGCGCTGGGCCCCTGGAGGCAACACACAAAAGACAATGGACTAGTGTGAGGAGCCAGGAGGAAGCTGCGATTTAAAAGTACTGTACCCAAGCGATGCCTGCTTTAGTCGGAGAAAACATCACCATGCAGCCTGGAAGCAGCAGCCCAGGAACCCTCTCTCCACAACACCACGACCACCACCACCACCAAAGCTGTGACCTAAGTTTTGCCTGCTTTAAGAAGAAAAGAAGAACTCCTGGAGAAGTGAGGATGACTCCACTGAGAAACACTACACACTGGAGGCTGCTCAGAGAAGGGAAACAATTCATGGATGCTCTCTCCGTCCCCTCCTCCAGTCGAGGACAGCACAAGCCAACAAGGATGAACCCAGGGACATCTCCTCCAAGCCAAAGTGTCATCACCCTTCCTTGGACCTCTTTCAGCCCAAGACAGAAATGTTTAATTGGGGAGTGCTAAGATAATTCCTTTCCTGCTCTCTTCTCCTTTCTTTCTCCATTTTCCCTCTCTCTCTCTCCTTTCTCCCTTCTTTCTGTTCTGTTTACTTTATCCTTAAATAAATAGCCTTGCTTTTGGTATTTAACCTTCCTTGTGCCTTAATTTCACAACACATGAATGTATAAGAACAAGTCTCCCTCCTCTGCTCTGGACCAAGACACCTTCCCCTCTCCCTCTCCCTCTCATCTCTTTCCCTTCTTCCCCTTCCCCTTTCCCTCTTCCTTCCCCTTACCCTTTCCCTTTCCCTTTCCCTTTCCACTTTCCCTTTCCATTTCCCTTTCCACTTTCCTTCTTCCTTCCCCTTCCCCTTTCCCTTTGCACTTTCCCTTTCCATTTCCACTTTCCCTTTTCCCCTCCTTCTCTTCCTACCTACCACCCCCTTACTTTTTTCTTAACTTTATTAACTTTGCTTTGGTTCTCTCCTTTCTGAACCTAAGCTTTCTGCTGTTCTCTGTCTTTATCAACCCTTGCAAAGGCCTCAACTGTGTAACTGGGCAAATAATAATAATGACATGGGGCCCCTTCTCTCCCTTTCAGAATATAAACAGTGATGAGTGTATCTGCCTGCGTCTTCTGAGCTCCAAGGGTCAAAGTTTTATCAGCTTAGGGTCATCAGCCCATTATAACTGATTAATGGAGCACTCACCAGAACAAGGACATCGTGAATGCTATGTTACAGAGTAGTTATATTAACTTTCTGAATGCCTTCAAACTTGTGCATTAAAAGTTGACTAATAAACAACAAGTGACAAGCTTACAGGAAAAACACCTTTTCTCCATCAGGCCAAAATGAAAAGTAGGCATCTAAGAGAAAGAAGGAAAAAATACAGTACCTTATTATACCTTTTAGAGCATACCAATTTCACAGTGCCTGAAGCCTGGCAAGTAGCTGAGATAGATGGTCAAAATCACAAGGGAAAGCAAGAGGGAAGGTGCTTGCAATGCCCTTCCTTAATACACTTACATTAAATCAAAACGTAAGGAGTATTTAAACTGTGGAAAAAATGGAACAACAATGCACTGAGAGATATACTCCTCTTTTGCTATCCAGTTACCATCTCCCTGCTTGACACAGACAGCTATGAAAAATATTGGTTATTGTTGCCTCTGAGGTAGACTACCATTTTAGTCTTGGCTGTAAAGGGAAAATAAGGGTGTGCACTCTGAAAGAAACTGTAAGCCAGGACACAGAAGTATTGTGGCATTCCAGTATCTGAAGGGGGCTACAAGAAAGCTGGGGAGGGACTTTTTAGGATATCAGGTAGTGATAGGATTAGGGGGAATGGAATAAAGCTGGAAGTGGGGAGATTCAGATTGAATGTGAGGAGGAAGTTCTTCCCCATGAGAGTGGTGAGAGCCTGGAATGGGTTGTCCAGGGAGGTGGTTGAGGCCCCATCCCTGGAGGTGTTTAAGGTCAGGCTGGATGAGGCTCTGGCCAGCCTGCTCTAGTGTGAGGTGTCCCTGGCCACGGCAGGGGGGTTGGAACTGGATGATCCTTGTGGTCCTTTCCAACCCTGACTGATTCTATGATTCTATGTGCTGTTCTACAGGTAGACAAGGACAGTTAGTAGATTACTGCCCCTTGACCAGCATCCTGCAATCATTGCTTTGCCATCAGTCACCATACTATTTGTCATTGGCTTACTTCTGCCAGGTATATTGAGGCTGCATGAATTTGGGAAGAGCTACATGTGTGGCTGCACCAGCAGGTCTGGGAAGGCAGCAATCTTATTTATCACCTGCATTAAACACTTTACCACATCAGGACAACTGGCCCTGATGTTCGGTGCACATTTCTGAATCACAGTTCCTCTTCTGTTGATCCTTTGTTCAAAGAAAGTCAAGGGTAAGTTTATAATCTTGACAGCCAAAAAAACCTTGATGGTCTTAGAGGCCTTTTCCAACCAAAACAATTCTGATTCTATGATTCTATGTTGAAGTAGAAGTCAGATTTTTTTTTTTTTTAATTCACAGTCAAACACAATATAAAATTAGTAGGATTCCTGGCCCTTAATTTGGTATCAGTTTTAGTTTTGTCACTTACCTTCACTTAAGGAAGTTCCTTTTCAGATTATGTGTTCTTGATGTCCCTAATTTGTCATAGTGCAGAATGACATTGATATCCAGTACCCTGCCCAATTCCATCAGCATGTTTCATAAAGTCCTCATAATGCTTGTTTTAGAATCTCTTAACATTTTGCACCCAAACTCTTCAGAACAACTAAAAAGCATGGATGAGCAAGGAGCTTCTTGAAAAACTCAAATGGAAGAAGGAAGTCCACCACAGTATGTAGCAAAAGGTAGCAGTCACTTTAGAGAAATGTAGAAACATTGCCAGACTGTGGAGGGATGCTACAAGAAAATCTAAAGCCCTCTTCAAATCAAATATAGCAAATGATGTAAAAAAAAAAAGATAACAAGAATGGCTTCTTCTAGTACATCAGCATGAAAATAAACTCCAGGCAAAATGTGGGCCCACTGCTGAGGTAGGTGACCTAGTGCCAGACAAGACAGAGATGCTGGAGTCACTGAATGCTGCCTTTGCTTCAGTCTTTACAGTTAAGTCCAGACTTCAGCTCCTGGAAGTAACAGAGAAAGTCTGGAGAAAGGAAGACTTTTCTTTTGTTGACAAGAGATCAATTAAATAAACTGGATATCCATAGGTCCATGGGTCCTGATGGGATGCACCCACAACTGCTGAGGTTGCTGACAGAAGTCATTGCTTGGCTGCTCTCCAACATCTGTGAATGTGGAGGACAGGCAAGGTGCCAGAGGATGGAGGAAAGTCAGTGTCACTCCAGTCTTCAAAAGAGCAAGAAGGAAGACCCAAGAAACTTCAGGCTAATCAGCTTCACCTCCAAACCTGGAAAGATGATGGAACAGCTCGTTCTGAGTGTCATCTCAAAGCACGTGGTGGAAATGATTGTTATCAGAATTAGTCAACATGAATTCACCAAGGGGAGGTCATATCTGACTAATTAGTCAACATGAATTCACCAAGGGGAGGTCATATCTGACTAACCTGATAGCCTTCTATGAGGGCATGACTGAATGGATAGATGAGAGGAAGGCAGTGGATGTTGTCTACCTTGACTTCAGCAAGGCTTTTGACACCATCTCCCACAGCACCCTCACAGACAAGATCAGGAACTGTGGGTTAAATGAATGGACAGTGAAGTGGATTGAAAACCAGCTGAAAGAGAGAGCTCAGATGGTTGTGGTCAGTGGCAGAGTCTAGTTGGAGGTCCATAAGAAGCAGTGGTCCCCAGGGGTCAATCCTGTTCAATATCTTCATCAATGACCTGCATGAAGAGATAAAGTGGTACTCTCAATGAGTTTGCTGATGACACAAAACTGGGAGGGGTGGTTGACACACCACAATGTTGTTCTGCAATTCAGTGAGACTGGACAGGCTGGAAAGTTTGACAGAGAATAACCTTCTGAAATCCAGCAAGGCCAAGTGCAGAGTCCTGCACCTAGGAAGGAATAACCCCATATATCACTGCAGGTTAGAGGCTTACCTGCTGGAAAGCAGCTCTGGAAGTGCTGGTGGACAACAGGATGGTCATGAGCCAGCAATATGCCCTCGTGGCCAAGAAGGCAAATGGTATCCTGGGGTGCATCAAGAAGAGTGTGGGCATGCAGCTGGAGAAAGGTTATCCTCCCCCTCTACTCTGTCATGATGAGGTGTCATCTGAAGTACTGTGTCCAGTTCTGGACTCCTCAGTTCAACAAGGACAGAGAACTGCTTGAAAGGGTAGAGCAAAGGCCTGTAATGATGATTAGGAGATCAGAACACCTCTCTTACAAAGAAAGGCTGGGAGACTTGCAGTTTATTATCCTAGAAAAAGAAGACTGAGGGAGAATCATATCAGTGCTTATAGATACTTAAAGGGTGGGTGTCAGGAGGATGGGGTCAAACTTTTCAGTGCTGCCCAGTGGCAGAACAAGAGATACAAGGCACAAACTGGAACATAGAAAGGTCCATCTAAACATAAGGAAAAATTTATTTACTCCATGGGTGGTACAGCACTGGAACAGGCTGTCCAGAGAGGTGGTGGAGTCTCCTCTCCGCAGTCATTCAGAACCTGCCTGGATGTATTCCTGTGCAACCTTCTCTGCTCTAGGAGTGGGGTTGGACCAGATGATCTCAAAAGGTCCCTTCCAACTCCTATCATTCTGTGATTCTGTAACATAATAAAAAGAAATACTTAAAAAAAAATTAGAAAAAGATAAAGTGAGATTCACAGTCCTTTCAGTGACAGCATTCACTGATAGTTCATATCAATTGTCTCAGAACAGGGGGGTTGGACTAGATAATCTCAAAAGGTCCCTTCCAAATCCTATCCCTCTATGACTCTGTAAAGTAATAAAAAGAAATACTTTAAAAAATTTTTAGAGAAAGAAGATAAAGTGAGGCTCACAGTCCTTTCAGTGACAGCATTCACTGATAGTTCATATCAACTGTCTCAGAAGTGAGCCTGTGAAATCTGTCCAAAATCCACAGCAAACTGCACATGAGCATTAAATTCCAGATGTCCCAAAGCATATCAAGAACTATCACAGACCTTGTTGGCAGCTTTGCAGCTCTGCAGTGAGAGGTGAGAAACTGGTGACACACAGTTCTGTACAGCTGAGCAAAACAAGGAACTTCTATTAAATGCATGCAGTAGCACACTGGGAAGAATATTATTTGCACTTGGGACTTCCAACCTCAGCTTATCTTGATTAAATGTCTAAATGAATGGTACGTGAGCAGAACCAGAATTTTTCTGTTATCATCCTTCCTTGTTGATTCTCAGGTTGACAGTGACGTCTTCCCTATGTTGAAAAAGCATTTGTAGGTCTGTGTGGTGGATTGGAATATAATTGGAAAAAATATTCTGCAGTCACACATAGGTCAGAACACTAGGGAAATACAGATAGTTTATTCTGTCCTTTATTGCATGCATGTGATTTTTTTGTCTCTTTAAGGACAATTAAATAAATATTGAATACTGCCTTATTCTGTTTGCTAACCATTAATGACAGAGGACTATGTAGCTTTGCTTTCCTTGTTCATTTTATTTTGCAAAAAGCTATGACCTCCAGGAAGTTGTTAAAAAAACAGGAAATTCGTATCAGTGCTGGCTTGTATTTGTTTGATTCTTTGCTAGTTTAATTCAGGGATAGAAGAAGGAAAGAGCCAACAGTTTTAATGTTTCTTTAATTACAAAAAATGTAATGGTCTTTCGTTGCTTAGCAGTAGTCATTTCTGTGGCAGGTACACATTGTATTTGCCCTTAGGATCACCTCATCACAAAAGCAGTCTAGCTCATTTATCCAAAAGACAAAACCAAACCAAACTAATCATATTCATTCTTCTCCCTACAGCACACACTTACTGGTTATCTCTGAGGTCACTCCAAAGTGTCTTGCAACATGCCTGTCACAAGTTGAGACACCCTTGCATCTACACTTCAAAAAGGAAATTTAAAAATAAAACTCATGAGCTCTTAATTCCAGCACATGGAAAATTTGCTGAAGCTCAAATAAGGTGTGTGAGATGCAAATCCCCATCAAAGTTCTAGAAGTAAAAGAGGCAGGTATAATAAAATAAAAGTGTTGTAAGTGGCAATGAATATATCTCTCTCGTGATTTTATTCCTATGTTTTAGCCACCTGTATTTCTTAGCAGCTCTCTACTTCCGCTAAACCCCCTCAAAAAATCAAAAGAAGGTTTACCTTCCATAGGATGCAAGAAGAAGGAAATTCAGCCCAATTATCACTTTTATCTCTTAGCAAAACAAAACCAAACCAAACAAAACAGAACAAAACCGACAACCCCACAAAAAAAGGAAAAAAAAAAGAGGACGAAACCAAGCAGCCAACAAGGAAAAAGTTTTGGAAAGACAGAATAACTTAACAGGAGACTATCCCTTAGAAAATCTTAGCTACTTCTTAAGATATACTGTTTGTGGAACAGGAAGTTATCAATGCATAATAGCCTGCAGCTGTTCTTTTAAAAATGTTAAATGACTTGGCATTTACAATCTCTCTGCATCAATGCAACCTGCTAAAAAGTGCTTGTGGAACAAACTCTGTGGCAAATTCTTCTCTTAAATTAGTTTGTTTCTACCACTTCCTTCAGAAACAAATGGGGTCTACCCACTGAGATTAACTGTAAGGATATATATTCCTTGCTCTTTACCCAAATACCCTACTGCACCTCAAATATAATACAGGGTGAAAGCTTCCAGGCAAAAATGAACAAAGCTAGGCGATTAAAACCAGCTTTTCAAGAACTGGTTAGGAAAAAGAGGAGAGTGGAGAAGTACTGTTACTGTTTAAACAAACAAGGATAGTGTTACTATGTGGAAAAATACCTTGTTAAACTCATTCCCTTAGGATGTAACAAATGTTCAAGAAAAAGGTTTCCTTTCTGTGACAAGTGTAGCCCTACACCAAATGCTGCTCAGATGAAATTATGTTACAGTACCTTATAGTGGTGACAAGCAGGAACTCTGACATAACAGATTTTGTTTCAGTAGACTTTCTTCTCTGTTGAGAAAACCCCTTCTCTCTATGAGACACAGGTGTCTTCTACCAGGTAATTAGCAATAGAACAAGAGGGAACAGCTTCAAGCTACAACTGGTAGGTTTAGACTGGACATTAGGAAAAAAATAATCACAGAAAGAGTGGTCAGGCATTGGAATGTGCTGCCCAGGGAGGTGGTTGACTCTCCAACCCTGGATGTGTTTAAAGGTCGTTTGGATGTGGTGCTTGGGGACATGGTTTAGGGGTGAACCGTGTAGAGCAGAGTTACCAGTTGGACTTGGTGATCCTGAGGGTCTTTTCCAACCTGAATGTTTCTGTGGTTCTGTAAAAAAACTGCTTATGGAACTAATTACTGACATTCAGATTTATCAATGTGATACAGATAAACCCATCTTTTCCTTCTTACCACAGTATGAGCTGTTACCCACACTCTTCAAGGATTTCAGTTCTGGTCCTTCACACAAGTGTTTCCATTTCTTGTTCATTGTCTTTTTCTTTCCATCTATCAATATTTTTATGTTTCCGTGAACCAATGTACTAGAACACATTGTTTTGCTTTCTGAGAGACTTTTGTGTTCTCTTTGTGTATTTTGAACTTCAGGTGCCATTCAATCTTAGTTGATCTTTTGTCCTGTCAAAAACTGAAACACAAAAGGGTTCCAAAGTTTGCCAGTCAGTGTCCTTGTGTTTTTGCTTCTTGGAAAACAGTGACACACATGAAAAAAAAAAAAAAAAAAAAAGAAAACGAAAAGAAAAGAAAAAGAAAAAGAAATTTTTCTATACTTGCATTGGGGGGTGGGAATTGTATGTACACACACATTCATGTAACATTTCAGTACTGGAAATGTTGTCAAATTCTGTTGTCCTGTTTACGTGGCAATTCTACATATGTTTTTTTGAAACTCATGGAATTAGGACACTAGACTACAGCCTAGGTCCTCATTTAGTTTAACCTTGCAACCACAATACTCAGAGAAGCTGCAGATATTTTATCCCATGTGCGTTTTGTGTTACATTTGCTCACTGTATCGTTATCAATTTTGGTGCTTCCTGAATAATCACCTAAGTGTTTAGAGCCCACTAGAGATAAATATCTTGCAATGAATAATTTATCTTTATAAATGTCACCCTTCTTTCAAAAATTCTCCTTGCACGTCAACCACTGCTCTCAAAGGTTCATTACGCAAAATTCTTCACTAAATAATTTCTCCTAAGTACTCTGAATTGACAAGTTTTGGGAGAAAAATTAATTGAAAATCTGTAAAATAACAAAGTGGTTGCTAGCTCGAACTGGAACTGGATGAGAATATACAATAATTATACATATTTATATGTCTTGAATTGTAGGTAAGCTTGGAATATAGAATGTAGTATAATCTGCAATGAGAGGTCTCACCTGTCACCTCTGTCACTTGTATGAGCTGCCATCCCTTTCCCAGTTTTATTGCTGACTTCTAACATTGCATATATTCAGATGAATTCCTCTCAGACTTTTGCTGCTGAGGCCAGTTCCCACACTGATTCAAGACATGTAAGACAGGAAGATCAAAAATAATGAGGGAATTTTCTGCACAAGGGATCCCTGTGCAGCAGCAGGATGTAGCCTCTCAAGCAGCTGGTGGACATAGAATTTGTGTGTAGTTGTAGAGGAGGGGATCACAGCCCAGAGCATAGAGCCTCACAGTACTCTGCCCCTTTGAGCACCCTTACCACCAGCTACATTGCTCTTTGCACTCAAGTTCTGTCAAAAGTCTAGGAGAACCACCACTGGGGAAAAGACTATGAGCCACCAGACAGCACAAAGAGATATCAATGTCCTCTGCCACAGAAACAGATGAATGGCAGCCTCTGCATTCCCCTTGCACCGCTGAGCTGCAGTTTTAATAGGAGCCTGTAAAGATAGATGCAATCCAGAAAAGAGCCACATTCTACCAGGAACAAAGTAGACTTCCTGCTAGAGATCAACCTTCAGCACAACAAGTTGGTAAGACTGAAAGATGGGCCTGTCTAGGAACGGATCTACAAGTGATCACACACTGGAGAGAGTATCTGAGTTGTAACCCAAATCTCAGCCTATGTTTGGATACTCGGGCTGGTATTAGGACAAAATCAGAGCAATTAGTATGCTGGATTGTGTTTATTCCTTAGTGTGGTTTTGTATGCTACCAGGCAAAATGGTCTCTCACTGAAAGATAGACAGATTGTTCACCTCACTGGAAAGACAGACAGATATGTTCAGCCTTCTGGTTCCAGCAGAGTGAGCATCACACACTACTGACCTAGACAGTGAGACTTTTCTGTTTTCTTTTTATTCAATGAATTGGAAACAAAAAAAAATCTTTACTACCACCAACTTTAATTGACCAATTTTAGAAAGCTCTCCTGGTAGAAAAATCTCTTATCATTCAGAAGTGTGTGTAAACCTTAATAAAATCTGAGTAGCTATTTGCTAAATGTTGATCTTTTTAACCTACCTTGAAGTTAGTTTTGTCCCTTCTCCCCTCCCCCCCCCCCGAAAAAAGAAGTTTAGATTTTGTATTATTTAGACCCAATTTCACGAAAATCCTAATTGAATTAATTCTATGGTATTCAAAGTTGTTGAATACACACACATTAACCTAATCAATCTGCCAAACACAGCATTGAATAAAATTGTAGCAGCTTTTTACTGTAGGCTTTTCTGGAGAGAACATGGAATCTGTTTTTTTCTACCACCATTGGTAGAGAAATATCTTTGATCAGCCTGATCTACAAAGCATCTCAGCCAGAATACTCTTAGCTGCAATGTGTCATCTTCTAGTTCCTCTGGGAAGCTTTGATGAATTTTTGACTGCAAGGCCATACTTTGACATATTGCCCAGACCATTTTTTTCCATAATAGTTTAAGTACTCATGCACTTACAACAGACTGTGGACCAGGAAGTTGATGAGTTGCACAATTCTCCACTTAATATGGCACCAAGAGTTAATTTTCTTTAGGGTTGCATATAGTTCAGACGAGGAAAGGTGCTTTGCTTAACGAAGTCTGGGAGAAAACAACTGGTTGCCAATTGCTCTGGTTGTAAAAACAATATTGTTCCTGTCATTGCTCCAAAATTACTTCAAAAAGAGTAGTGAGGAAGGAATAAATTGCTGGAAATAAACAAGCATACAAAAGCTTTAATTCTTTCCATGGAGTCAGGGAGGATATCATGACCTAGAGAAGTCTAGTTTCACAACGGATGGAGGGCTGATGTATCAAGAGGGCTGATATGTCATGACCTGGACAGGCTGAGAGCTGGGTGCAGGCATGAAGTTTAATAAGGACAAATGCAGAGTCCTACATCTGGGGAGGAATAAACATGCACCAGTACAGCTTAGGGGCTGCCCTGCTAGAAAGCACCTCCACAGAGAAAGACCTTGGAGTGCTGGTGGACAGCAAGTTCTCCATGGAACAACAATGTGCTCTTGTGGCCAAGAGAGCCAATGTGATCCTGGGATGTATCAAGAAAGGTGTGTCCAGCAGGGCTAGGGAAGTTCTTTTCCCTCTCTACTCTGCCCTGCTGAGACCACACCTGCAATACTGTGTCCAGTTTTGGGCTCCCCAGTCCAAGAGAGACAGAGAACTGCTGGAGAGAATCCAACAGAGAGCCAAGAGGACGATTAGGGGACTTGAGCATCTCCCCTGTGAAGAGAGATTGAGAGCCCTGGGGCTGTTTAGTCTGGAGAAGACTGAGAGGGGATCAGATCAATGTCTACAAATATCTGAGGGGTGGGTGTCAAGTGGAGGGGGCCAGGCTCTTTTTGGTGGTGCACAGTAATAAGACAAAGAACAAGGGGTACAAACTTGAACATAGAAGATTTCAGCTCAACATGAGGGGAAACTTCTTTACAGTGAGGGTGACAGAGCACTGGAACAGGCTGCCCAGGGGGGTTGTGGAGTCTCCTGCTCTAGATACTTTCCAAACCCACCTGGATGCATTCCTGTGCAGACTACCCTAAGTGATCCTGCTCTGGCAGGGTGTTTGGACCTGATGATCTCTTGAGATCCCTTCCAACCTCTAATATACTGTGATACTGTAAAGAGAGGGCAAAATACTCTAACTGAAAAAAAAAGCGTATCAGAATTGTTGAAATACGAAGACCTATCAAACTGAGTTTCAGAAGCAAAGTACACACAGGATAGAAGACAAAGATCTAGACAGTAAGCAGTTTAGCACAAAAGTTGTTTACCACAGTCAATAACTATTCAATGAGCACCTGTAAATTAAGTTAGAGTAGCTGATGGTGATCTTAATTAACAGTTACCCAAGCAGTACCATTTGTTGTTACTACAACTCAGGGGTAACTTATTTAAGTAACTCCTAGCAAGACTTAGCTGTAGGGCACTTGAAGACAATCCCACAACTTTTGACTGGTCCACATTCAAGTCATTTCACTACAGTGTTATGGGTGTGAGAAAGATAGAGCTGTTTATTGGACATGGAGATTGAGTCCTATCACAAAACACTAGCTAAGTATCAGGGAAGATGTCAGAGGCTGAGCTAAAATACTGCAGTAAAGTACTGAGTGATACTGACTAACACAAACCACGGATTTGCAGTTTTAACTACAAAAACTTACAAATAACTGAAGATAATAATATGCTAATCACAAATATGCACATTGCTGTGAAAAGAAGAAAGATTCATGATAATTATATCTTGAAGGTCACAAATCAGTGACTTAGGATCTTCAGAAACCAGTTGCTAAGTTAGCATCTTACTGTGTTTCCCAGCCTGATGAATAATATCAGCATAATCTTGTTGTTCTATAAAACTACTTGAACAATAATACCAATTCTAATAGGTAACTGGGTAAGAAAAAAATATTTAAGAAGTAACATTCTTTATTTACAACACTGTTAGGAAAAAGCAACTGAAGACAGAGAAGTGGACTAGTCACATTATTGAAATCTCCCTTGAAATATATGATTCTGCATAACTGGGAGTGGAGAGGACTCGTAAGAATAAATAAATAAAAACAGTTGGTGCATCATCTTGCTTTAAAGAAGGTGAAAATAAACCTAGAACCCAGAGCTTCCCTAATTCAGTCCTATTTACTGATTTGTAGGCAGGAAGGCAGACCTTCAATAAAATTATATCCCTAGTAGTGACAAGGCAGGATCAATATATCATCTGGCATTTTAGAAAATAATGCAAGTTAAATATCCAATAAAGTGCACCTTAAGGGAAGAGAAACAACCAGCAAACAATCAAAACCCCCAGCCCTAAACAAACAAACAAAACCCCCAAAACTGAAAAAAAAAAAGCTTTCATTAGGGTGATAAAAATCATATACCTACATAACTGCAGAGATTTGGGAGAACAAAATTAACAGTGCAATAGTCACCAATAGTTCCTGTAAAAACAAGCAAATTGTTACAGGCAAAAACTGTTCGTGAAATCAAAAAACCACCAACCTAAAGACAACAACAATCCCCTCCCCCCCCCCCAAAACCTAAGCAAACAAAAAATCCTCAAAAACAACAAAGCAGCTCCAAAGAAAGAAAGAAACAGACAAAACCTAAACAAACAACCAACCCCAAACGTTCTCAGAACATGCTAATAATTAATAGAAATTATTATGGTTCTGTTCCTCATCATCTCCCAAGACCAACAATTATTTCAAGGTAAATACATTGTAAAAAGAAAAAAAGGCATTTCTATGGTGTGATCACAGTATCACACAGTATCACAGTGTATCAGATGTTGGAAGGGACCTCAAGAGATCATCAGGTCCAACCCGCCTGCCAGAGCAGGATCACTTAGGTAGTCCTCACAGGAATGCATCCAGGTGGGGTTTGAAAGTCTCCACAGAAGGAGACTCCACAACCCCCCTGGGCAGCCTGTTCCAGTGCTCTGTCACCCTCACTGGAAAGAAGTTTCTCCTCATGTTGAGCTGAAATTTTCTATGTTCAAGTTTGAACCCATTGTTCTTTGTCTTATCACTGTGAACCACCAAAAAGAGCCTGGCCCCCTCCACTTGACACCCACCCCTCAAATATTTATAGACATTGATCAGATCCCCTCTCAGTCTTCTCAAGACTAAATAGGGGAGATGCTCTTCTCTTCATAGGGGAGATGCTCAAGTCCCCTAAGCATCCTCATGGCTCTCTGTTGGATTCTCTCCAGCAGGTCTCTGTCTCACTTGAACTGGGGAGCCCAAAAGCGGACACAGTATGCCAGGTGTGGTCTCCCCAGGGCAGAGTAGAGAGGGAGAAGAACCTCCCTAGACCTGCTGGATGCACCTTTCTTGATGCACCCCAGGATCCCTTTGACTCTCTTGGCCACAAGAGCACATTGTTGTTCCATGGAGAACTTGCTGTCCACCAGCACTCCAAGGTCTTTCTCTGTGGAGCTGCTTTCCATCAGGGCAGCCCCTAACCTGTACTGGTGCCTGTTGTTATTTCTCCCCAGATGTAGGACCTTGCACTTGTCCTTACCAAACGTCATCAGGTTTGCCTGCACCCAGCTCTCAGCCTGTCCAGGTCATGTTGGATGGCAGCACAGCCTGACAGGTGTTAGCCAACCCCCCCAGTTTTGTATCATCAGCTAAAACTGATCAAAACTTAATGACAGTAGAATCTGAACAGTTGATTTTAAGATGCCTCCTAAATACAAAAAAAAAGTAAAAAGAGCTGTTACAATACTGTGTATAGAAGTATGAGAATGTTTTTAATTTTTGAGTAAAAGTAATTGAAGGTCTAAATACATACACATTTTTTAAAAAGGACATGTCATGAGTTTGGTTTTAGTATACAATTTTTTTCCCCCTCTAATTCTTTTCCCATCCCCTATGGCAGCTCAAATAGTAATTAATCTTTAGCTTTACAAGAAGCAAGAAAGTTGGGGAAAAGGAATAAGACTGCTTACACGTTTTGTAATTCGATATGTAACTGCCCAGTGGGGCTTTTATTACAATGCATGCAATAGATAAAATTAATCCCCACAAGTACGCTGTGTTATTTGTTCAAGTTAGGAAAATTGAGCTCAGATCTCTGGAGGCAAACCAGAATTAGTGTAGAGAAAGCTCATTCTGCAGCGAAGATATCCTGACAACAGTCTTCTCCTTTTCTGTTACTTATGCCTCCGGTTACAGGACTCTTGATCAATCTTTGCTGCTTTCCCAGAAGTTCTGGTTATAATGACATTACAAACTGCTCACATGCCTCCTTGCACTGCTTCTGTCTTCCCCTGGTGGGGTGAGACATCTTCAGTGGCTTGCAAACTGTGCCTCTTCACAGCTCCTTGTTAATTTTTCTTGGTGATCTTATTCCCAGCTCCGTCATAACCACTTTGTACCATCTTCTTCTTCCACAGCAGTACAGGAGCCCCTTTCTGTGCATCTATGGGAACAGAGATACTGTGCTGAGGAAAATAAGGATTAATTGTAATTTAACATTTGTTCTCTGAAGCTTTTCAATCTTGTGAACAGTCAAGCCTACTCTGCTTACTGTGTGCTTACAGAGACATTTACCTCATCTGACATTATCCTGGGTAATATTTTTACACAGTACTCTGTAATAGGGCCTTACTCTAAAAATATAAACTATTTATGGTAGTATCTATCAGGAAAGATAAAATCTAGTTTCCAGTTATCATTTTACAAGACTAATCTTACTCACAGGTGAAAATTATGTGCAATCACAGACTTCAGAACACTTAAAAAAATGAAACTCTATTCAATGAGTTCAGGACAGCCACCTAAAAAACTGTGACTTCCTGGCACAGGCTACATCAAACATACCAGAGAGCTGGGTCAAAGCAGGCAACCTGGATTTGTACTGTACCTTAAGACAATACTGTCTAAAGCACAATATTAACTTCACTAATGTTGTTTGTTGTTTGTTTTTTTTCCTTTCTATTAACCACAGAAGGATCACAGTTAGCTGTTCTTACCCTCTAAGGCAGGAACCAGCTTCTCTCAAGCAGCTTGTGTCTCCTTTAAGCACAAATCCAAGCATAACAATTGATATCTTTGTAAATTGTTAATTATTGATGAAACTTTGTGTCACAGAAGAGCTAATATGACATGCTTTCAATTTCAATATGCATAATTTGTTTTAGTCACTGACATTAACAGTTAAGGATCTCATATTTCACTCTGCATTTACGGAAACGTTGTCTTTCCCACTCAACACTTCCTGTGCCTTTGAAGGAAGCTCCACATAATTTGCTTGTAATTTAGAGGAAGCTGGAAGCTATTGATTGTTTGTCTTCCCTTCTTGTTGCATTCAAGAGAAGGTAGAACAGCAGCTTTGCACAATACCAGAATTTAAAATAAGACATTCAATGCAGCCTCAAATGCTAAGGGAAAAAAATGAAAAGAGTAATTAAATTTCATTCCTATGTCATTCCTCAATCCAAGCTCCAAAAGGCATTTATACCAATCTGGATGAGTGACACCTGCAAGCCTTTCTCTTGCAGACAAAATACTGCAGTAAGGGGATAGTAGATCCTCATGTTACAGAAAGATAGCCTGGAAATTACACTGAAGGATGCAGAAACTATTTTGGATCATTAGCATCCTTATAGTGTTCCATTAACTCCAAATTGTTTCATTATCTCTGTTTAATTTTTAAATCTCTGAACATTATGATATTGTTAAAGTTAGTTTCCTGGCTATTAGAGGAAATCTCAAACTTTTTTTCAATGTTTATTAGTCTGGGTGTGCTGTAAAGGTCTACTTTAAATGCCATCTGGTCCTGATGTTCTACATTTCAGGACTGAAAATAAAGAACCAAGAGCTCATCAGTCTTCAGTGTACATGCTGAAATAAATGATTGAGGTCATCTTGGAGAGATCTTGCCAATCACATGCTTATCAATAGCCTATTATAAGGACCTAATCCACCTTATTAGAGCAAATAGAAGACAAATATTTATCATTATAAGTATAAATGCATGATGTGGATTTAATTTTATAGTAAATCTATCATTTATGAAAACAAATCCTTCGTTTCTCTCCCTTATCAGGACAACTGTACAGAAACAAGCATATAAAACTAGAGGTGAGCAAGACTATTTTTGTCTTTCAAATTAAAGCTTTTTAAACACAGAAAAACTATAGTTTTCCAAGTTTTTCAGAAGTGGTGCAGTAATTTAGGAGGTATGTTCTACTGAAATTTCATAGAAACATAGTATTGAATCACAGAGCTGCTTTTGAATGTCTTATCGTTACCCATCTCTAAAAGCTTATTTTTCTATAGGTCACATAACATCAGCTCTCCC
Source organism: Indicator indicator (assembly GCF_027791375.1). Taxonomy (NCBI): domain Eukaryota; kingdom Metazoa; phylum Chordata; class Aves; order Piciformes; family Indicatoridae; genus Indicator; species Indicator indicator. The sequence goes on from NC_072053.1 coordinate 80,307,900, forward strand.
AGGATGAACCACATATAAATGACACATAGAGTATTATCTGTTGCCATGGATTCCTTCAGCTAAAAAGAGATAAAACAGCCACTTTAAATCTTCTTTTTCTTTTTTCCATACAGAGGTACATTCAACAGACCCATTTAACTACCACTGCACATAGGAATGTGCATGTGAATCTCTATACTGAAATGTGTTTTGCTCTTTTAAACATACTTGAGAATTCTTGCAACAAGGATGTTGCTTTGATGCACTAAAAAAAAAATACATGCAATAATGGAGCAACTGTAAAAATACAAATGTGAAAGAAACAAATGCTTTCCATTACTATTTTTTTATATATATGCTTCTATAAAAGACAGATAATTTTTCCCAACTTGACCAAATTTGGAAGTATTTCATACTGCTTAGTTATGCACTTAATAGATTGAAGTACAGTAAGCTTTATATCATCAGTGGCACAGAGTCAACTTGGAGACCTGTGGCAAGTGGTGTTCCCCAGGGATCAGTACTGAGTCCATTTTGATCAATATTTTTATCAACGACCTGGATGAGGGCATTGAGTGTACCCTCAGCAAGTTCCTGATGATACAAAACTGTATCGTATGATTGTATGATACAAAACTGTATCATCAGGATACACCTCATCAGAGTGTGCAGCCATCCAACATGACCTGGAGCTGGGTGCAGGCAAAACTCATGAAGTTATTAATAAGGACAAATGCAATTTCTGGGGAGAAATAACACCAGGCACCAGTACAGGTTAGGGGCTGCTCTGCTGGAAAGCAACTCCACAAAAAAAGACCTTGGAGTCCGGTTGCCAGCAAATTCCCCAGGGAACAGCAATGTGCCCTTGTGGCCAAGAGAGCCAATGGGATCCTGGGGTGTGTCAAGAAAGGTGTGTCCAGCAGGTCTAGGGAAGTTCTTCTACCTCTCTACTCTGCCCTGGTGAGACCACACCTGCAATACTGTGTCCAGTTTGGGGCTCTCCAGTTCAAGAGAGACAGAGAACTGCTGGAGAGAATCCAACAGAGAGCCACGAGGATGATTAGGGGACTTGAGCATCTCCCCTGTGAAGAGAGACTGAGAGCCCTGGGGCTGTTTAGTCTGGAGAAGAGAAGAATGAGAGGGGATCTGATCCATGTGTATAAATATCTGAGGGGTGGGTGTCAAGTGGAGGGGGCCAGGCTCTTTTCTGTGGTGCACAGTGATAGGACAAGGAACAATGGGTTCAAACTAGAACATAGAAGATTTCAGCTTAACATGAGGAGAAACTTCTTTACAGTGAGGGTGATGGAGCACTGGAACAGGCTGCCCAGGGAGGTTGTGGAGTCTCCTTTGGAGACTTTCAAACCCCACCTGGATGCATTCCTGTGCAGACTACCCTAAGTGATCCTGCTCTGGCAGGGGGGTTGGACCTGATGATCTCTTGAGGTCCCTTCCAGCCTCTAATACACTGTGATACTGTGATATTATCTATGCCTTAAAGTTTATATAGCTAGTCAGCATTAGGTCAGCCCACATGCATGCTTCTGGGATAGAAAGCTTGGTGTACAATTCACAATAACATAAATTCCTTCATAATGTCTTAAAAATTATTTGAGATTACATTTGTCACAAGGTTGAATCAAATGCATAGCATTTACTGTGCTTCACCATTCTGCATTACCTGTGATAATTCAATCACTTGCAATCATGTAAAAATACTAGTGGCTGTGGAAACACTATTGGATACCACCAATATGAGTACTGGAAGAAATGAAGGATGAGGAATCAAACAATTCCCATCTCTAAGTAGACCACATCACAGTGACTTTGTACCCCTTCTAAAATATTGCATGTATAAAACAATCACCCTAGAAAGCTTCTCTATGTCCTATTGAAAAGTTATTCATGTCAGTAATCTGCATCATATGAAATCAAACCAACATGGAATACACTGCTAAGGTCATAGCAATGGCCATTTTTATATTTGTGGACACACTTGCATCAGACTTCAGTACAGGCTCTTCATTAAGTACGAGATTTTATATAATGAATAATGCAGCAGCTGGATTATGTCTGGTACACACTGACATTTCTGTTGGTCTTTCACTGACTATAAAGTAATAAGGAAAAACATTCTAAAGAAACCAAAGGCTCACAAGGAGGATTTAGTTTCCCTCTTAAATCCTGAAAAATTCCCAGGAGAAAAGCAATAGAAAAGCAATATCTAGTGAAAGACCCTGTGTTTTTTGTTGATATTTGATATATTAGATATAAATGATCAACAGTGAAATGAACAGAATATTACAGAGAAGAACTTAATTTGAGAATGATGTTTGTATCTGTATAGTATATTTCCCAGGTCTTCAGGAACTAATAATTCAAAACAGAAACACATTGAAAGAAATATAAATCTACTAAGCAACATTTCTGCATGTATTTTTTTATATTGCTTGCAGTCCTAAAGTTTCATAAATTATATTTCTGAGTTTATTTCATAGCTAAAGGCTTGGAGGCCTGATTTTAACTTCATTATGTTCCTAATGTCTCACTGATTCTATACTTGAAGTTTCAGTACAAATCAGCACACAATACCCTGGATTTCTGAGCTACAGACACTAGAAAATGACAAAGCAGCTAAGGTAATTGTCATATTCATCAGTTAGTATCAGTAAGGGAAGTAAAAATTTAAGCTTCTTTACTACGTCATCTACAGAGTCCCAGGCTACATAAAAACCCCACACGTAAGTATAAAAATCATCCTTATTCTGTTTCTCCAGCACCTCCTAGGTCACAAATTAATTGCATTTTCCACATTCAGAATTTGCTCAAAAGGCATTTCGGCTATGACATCTCATAGCCAAATACAGACATATTTGTGTTATCACTGATGAAGTTAACACTTCCTAGCATTCATTCTAGATGAAAGTTACAACTTTGGATAAGTAATTACAGGGAGGAAGTGTTTTGGTTTGGTTCTTTTTCTGTAGACCACAAAGAGATTTGCATTTTGAAGTGACAAGTGCTCTCCGTTATAAAGCCAGCTTTAAGCATGCATAAGCACAGTAAAATATTACATGTTTTTACAGCAACTATGTGTCTAAAGACTGCAGTTCCTTTCAGATGAAAAATATGCAGAATTTGACCACCCCAAATTTCCTAATATCAATTTGTCTCCAACATTTCATGATTTATGTTTTGCTTCTGCAATAGTTTCTTTGGTGGGTGTTAACAAGGACACTCTAACTTTGTTTCTAAGTTAGCTTCCCATTCACCATATATCACAATGAGCTATAAATGACAGGCATCTTTTATGAGAGAAATGAAGCTTCTATTTGTAGACTTGATATTAATTCTTACAAATAATAGGTCTGTCATCTCCAGTTGTCAGCAGTGGATTAACTGTACCGTAAATGCACATTTAGCAGAGGTTTAGCCAGATTTATTAGCAGAAAGGCACCTGAACTACTTCAGTCATACATTCTAGCCAGCTGTTTCTGTGTAACATGGTGCTCAAGGTCTTGAATTACGAGCTTGACACCTTTGGAGATATTGCTCCCACTGAGCGCTGTATGCCATCTCTTGAAATCAGCTCTAGACTGGCATGGCTGTAGTTACATTTGGGACAAAATCTCCTGCTTCACACTACTTGTCTTAAGCAGATCTCTTGGGGCATGTCAGCACTGTACTCACCAAACATCTAGGCTCAGGCACAGACACAAACCAGTGCTGGTTCCTGGCACATGAGCTCTCACAGGCAAATACCACTACCACCTGTATTCCTGCAGATATACTGATATTATTGTATTTCGTTTCGCAGCCACTTAGAGTTGTTAGAATACTGTTGGACTCCAAAGTATTTCAAATAACAGAAAGGAAAAAAAATAGTATAAATTTTATTTATAAGATCCCGTTTAGATCCTGCAATACTTTCTACACTATATTTTAGATGCATTTAAGATATGAATTTTGATATTACATGAAGTGGCCAGGTTTTTGAAATGTCACTTGACATACCATGTTCGAACTTTATAAAGAAAAAGCTGATGGACTTCAAAATTACTAAAAACACCGTGGAAAAAGAGAAAAGAAGAAAAGATAACATGTAATGAAACTATATGCAGCTAAGGGCATGCTGGCTTGCTACAAATGGCATGTTTCAGACCTAATAAGAAAACACTTTTTTAAGCTAGACTGTCCCATACTTCCCTGTAGAACATTAATAATATCAATGTGAGCACAACTTTCTGTATGTGAAGGTTAAATAGAAACAAGCTGTGATCATAGTTGTCATCTCATGTATTTCCATGGGTCTCAGTTTGGCCTCTGTAAGGGTAATGAAGATAAGTTATAGGTTGGTTTTGATCACATTAGGAAAGTTACTGAGTCAGGTATCTGAAGAGGAAGTAGGAAGATTCAGCAAAATATAGAGACAAGGAGCCTCTCCACTTCCAGTAACAGGTTACTGGCAGAGTGAGTGAGGTACCTCCTCATAGCACAAAGAATTTGCTGAGTTTTAAATAATTTTGTGTCACTACAGAAATTATTTCAGATGCACTTTCTTCATAGCAGTACTGGTTTACAGAGGCAACACTTTCCTTGGCAGTTGGAATGCCCCATTGCCTACTTGTGTCTGAATCAGGTGAGAGACTGAGCCTGACTTTTAACCAACGAGTAACATAATCAAAATACCTACTAAGGATATTTTTGCAGGGTTTCCCCAGACTCTAGTGCTATTTCAGAATGCAGAGATTCACTTCCTTCCCCCTGTAGTGTCTAAAGACTTGAAGACTTTCTTTCTCCCCTTATGGCTGAAATTTCTGCATGATTTTTCTTGATTTCAAGGAATATTTTCATGGGTCATACCACACCCTGCCTGAGGTAGACTGTGATTTGACTATGCAAGTTACATGAAGGTTGTACAACATTGCTAGAGATGTTATTGTAGTTACTGTGTTTGCTGAGGAGGTATGCTTGTGCTACCCCTTTCAGTGTTCCCTCTGTCAGATGTCCAAGCCTTCTTGAATGCGAAGCAGAAGAAAGTATTGCATTTGTATTAAGCAGTGTTCCTTATACTCAACCTGCGCTTTCATCTACACAGCCAGTTTGTTTCAGTCACATCCATACCTATCCTCTCATTCTAGGTTCTTTGTGAAAACATTCTGTCACGGGTATTTGTCATGATCCCTTCTTACTCACATAGGAATAAATCATGAAGGAAAGGATCGCAGACTGGCAGAGCATATTGACAATAAATTCCTGTTGCTTTCTAGTTTTAGATGATGCTTCGGAAATATTCCCATTTTTTCAATATGCTCAAAAGACTGGAGTGAAGAATAGAAACCACACAGAAGTGCCATGGCAAATGTCAATGAGTGACCATGAATGCAATGCAGTAAATTTAGATGCTCTATCTTTCTAAACCCTAACCTAGGGCTGATGACAGTTTCTCCTTTTATAGCTGAACAAAGCTAAAGTTCATGTTTGATAGAGTAAGAAGTTGAACACACTTTGTATAACAAACCTTTCATTTATCAACACCTGTCCAAAAGGAGCTGTTCTCTTGATCCAGCTATATATGAAATTAACCAGAAGACCTAGTGGTCTACATACAGAATCACAGAAATGTTCAGGTTGGAAAAGACCCTCAAGATCACCAAGTCCAACTGATAACTCTACTCTACAAGGTTCACTCCTAAACCATATCCCCAAGCACCACATCCAAACAACCTTTAAACACATCCAGGACTGGTGACTCCACCACCTCCCTGGGCAGCACATTCCAATGCCTGACCACTCTCTCCGTGAAAATTCTTTTCCTAATGTCCAGTCTAAACCTACCCAGTCACAGCTTGAGGCCACTCTCTCTTGTTCTATCACTGATTGCCTGGGAGAAGAGACCAGCACCAGCCTCTCCACAATGTCCTTTCAGGTAGTTGTAAAGAGCAATGAGGTCTCCCCTCAGCCTCCTCTTTTCCAAACTAAACAGCCCCAGCTCCTTCAGTCAGTCTTCATAGGATTTATTCTCCAGGCCCTTCACCAGCTTCGTTGCCTTCCTCTGCACTCACTCCAGCACCTCCACATCTTCTCTTATATTGAGGTGCCCAAAACTGAACACAATACTCAAGGTGTGGCCTCACCAGAGCTGAGTACAAGGGGAAACCTACCTCCCTACTCCTGCTGGACACAGCATTTCTGATACAAGCCAGGATGAACAGACACATACCTGTCTGTGAATTCTGGAGCAGTGGCGAAAGTGAAGCATATATATCTTCATCTGTATTTTTGCCCTTTTAAAAGTCCATTTAAAATAAACATTCTGTTCCACCTTTACACAAATAAAATGAAAAAAATCACGTATTGTTCTTTGAAAACTGTTCTCAAAAGGTCAGTGTCCTGTCAAATCTGGTTTAGCTGTTGCTGAGATAACAGATTTTTTTATTTGTTTTTCTTTATCACATAATGATATGCACAGCCTGCTATGAAAGTGGAGGCAAGGAAGCTATTATTGTCAATCTCTGTGATCCAATATATTAACTAAGGATTTGGAAATTCTACTGCAATTGAATTGTCATAACAAGTATTATTTTTATTTTCTTCTGCAAGTTGCCCTTCTGATATAAGTACATTCATCGCAAGAAACTGTATACTAAAATAAATGTTTCATGTTCAGATGAACCAGATTGTTTTGACTCAAAGCACATATTACTTACATAGAACCACAGATTCTCTGAGCTTTGTAGACTGTGTTCTGAGAACAGGAAAGAAACAGTAAAATATGTTAGCTTTTTGCACAGGCAAAATAGGCTCTATCAGTACTGCTCCCTTCTAAAAATATTTCCAGATTTAGCTTCAAAATCTGTTCTGGAAAATTAATGAAGTAATATAATGAAGCTTTGTAGTTTGTTGGGTTTTTTTTCCCCCTCGCATACTGTGTAAAGTAGAACATTTTTCACTACGAGTGTCCTAAAAATGGAAATTTACCAGAGAAATATGCATAAACTTTGCTTCCAATTTTTATACAGTTTATTAAATGACATCCTTTATTTGGAGGAAGGTTTTGAAATACAAAAGATTCTCTTTAGCTCTTTGTGTTTTGTTATTCCTTTTGTCCACATTTAGATTATTACTTGGAGGTAAGTAACACAGTACAGTGCTATCTGCCACTGGGAATATCCTGAACAACTATAGTATGGTTCTTATATTTCCCAAAACCATCTTTAAAGAAATATTTAAGAATTTTTTGTCTAATTGAATGGCATACCAGAGCAAATTTAATAGACCAGTTCTTGTAAATGTCTCAGTGGGTAGATGGGAAACAAAGAAGTAATGATATTGGAAAAGTTCTCCAGACTAGGAAGTCTTCCTCAAGATGCATTTTGTGGTGACTAGAGTAAGAACAAATCTATGGACATGAAGAAACCAGAGAGGCAAAAAGAGATATGAAAGCGATATTTTTTTTCTCCTTTGTTATATTTTCCAATCCTATTTGCCATGTACCTTGGTGCACTAAATTTGAGCAAGCTTTAATTAACCTGAAATCAGTACTCCACTATTTAAATAAGAGCTTCCAAGCATTTACCACAAGGGAATCTCTCCTCAGTATCTTTTCTTGCCTGTGTGCTCATGTATAATTTACTCTCATCACCTCCTGCTTCTCCCTTAATCTAGTCTTTTTCATTTTCAGGCACCATGTAAATAGTGGCTGGAACACCAGCAGTCAGTGAAATAAACCAGTTCACTCTGCACCCTATTTACATGTGACCAGCTTGCTGTAGGATTCCATATAACCTACTGAGTACTTCTGGACCATATTTTGTTATATGCAAACACAGCTTGAATTAGAAAGCACCATTTGTAGAATGATTTTTGGAGCACCTGTGCTACAGTGCCTGCAGCCTGTGCAAACAATACAAGGCAGCTACTTACTCTTTGCCTCAGGGTACTGGTGGCACAGCAGCAAGGTGATTCACACAGATAACACCCACGTTCAGGTTTTGCAGTACGTGCTGAGCCCTGTATTATCACAGCTACAGTATTATCCCATGAGCCTGCTTCTTCAAAGGTAATTTCATCATGTTGTGACAAGAAATAGTCAATGACTGCAATGTAAGCTTCACCATCAATAATGGAGATACCACAGCTAGGGATTTGTGTGGAGGTGCATGGAGTTTTAGACATATCAGAGAGAATAACTGATGTCAGAGAGAACAGCTGCTCCTACAGGCCAAGAGCAGTGCAGAGAGGAATTTTTTAAAATGCTGCTATGAAATAAATATGGGAATAATAATACAGAAAATAAATAAAAGTGTCCTTTCATTCCTCTGACACCAGCATCACTTTGCTGGAGCTTGAAGGCCTTGAACAGGCAGATGACTAATATTTAAACCCAGTAGATGCCATTTTATATAGCTGTCTTATTTTGGTAGTGAATGCTATACTTTTTCCAATTCAATTCTAGTTCTGGGCTTTTTAGAACTTTCAACAGAGGGGATAAGTAGAATGAAGAGAGCAGAGAAGTGGCTATATGATCTCTTAAGGTATTTTTTGCCCATTGTTATGTCTAGAGAAGAGGTAAAAAAGAGGGGAGGAGGGGCTGAAATCAGATGAAAACCTCAGCATTGAGACAATATTGTCTTTGAAAACACTGGAAAATGTTCTTCCAACTCCTTTACTGTCATTTAAACCCTGTTAGTAGGTTAATATCCTGGAAATTTAATGAAATTTCACAGAAAATCGTGCCACTTATTCATCACAAAGAATTTAAATGTGAGAGAACTCAATTTAAACTCAAGTTCTTGCATCCTACGGTGTAGCAATCAAGGTGTTTATTATATGAAACAGGCACAAGATACCCTAATCTAAGATTTGCTGCACTACCTGTTCTTTTATTGGTGTTGCATTAATCTTTATATGTTCCTTAAATCTTAAAGTGGTTAGCAACAAAATATTTACCTGTTACAAATTTCATTCTCAGTGACACATGTAAAATTCAGTTGTCAAAAACATAGTAAATCCTGAAAATCTGGGGCAATCTCCAAACTTTGTCCCTGAAACAGTTTTCAGAAATCAGAGTTGTTTTTTTTTTACTTTTCTTTCTCTTCCCATGGACTTATCTGTCTACAGCTAGATTGTGGCTCTGTGAAAGAAAACACATCATCTTTTGATGAAATGCTGAAAGCAATTGCAGCACTTCATTAGAAGTGCCAAGAATTTGTGTGATTCCTGTGCCTTCCATTTCTGAAAGTTCTCAGAAATTCTCACATATTTGAATATGTCTGGAATTACTTCTTTACCCTTGCGACCTAGAGTTAACATGCTGATGAGACCATATAGATTGTGAGAGCTTGTACTCAGTAAACCTTTTATAAAATTGTTCCAGTTTCACTAAGAGATACAGAAGAGCAGTTTAATGATACATCACTAGCTTACAGAAAAGCTGAAAGATAGCCTTTCTCTCACATATTGAAAAAAAGAATTAAAAAAAATTAAACTCATTCTTAATGACCTTGAAAACAAATACCTCAGTGAATTCAATCATATTTTACTCCCCTTTTCACTCCCCAAGAAAAGCTATGTTTTTATTGACAACTAGAGGTTCCAGATCATCACCAATACGATTTCTCCACCCTTGGATTTCCTGGTTTCTGAAATTCAATGTAATTCATTTTACATTGAATCAAAATTAGAAATGAGTAATAAATATCTGTAGAGGTGGGATCAACACCACTTCTGCAGAAGGTAGTCAGAGCTCCACAACTCCTGTGGGACATGGCCTTTGTCAGCACGGCTACAGGCCTAGGATGCTGTCCAGGAAAGGTAAAGTGAACATTTCTGGACATAAAGTCGCAGCACAGTGTTTATGAGTGTCTCATTATCTCCCCACCAGAGTGGCTTATCCATTGTAATGTATATATCTTCAGAGGCTGTTGCTGGGGTATGGACTAACTGCTCTTTGTCTTGTGCAATTAAGAAACACAAATGCTAATGGCTGAGCCACATTATTTGATAGCAAGGTACCGTATCATCAAGTCTGTGCAGCAAACCAGATGTTTCAATGAGCTGTTGTCAACTTTGTATGAGTTTGGGGTGATGTGATTCATTTCAGAACAGCTCTGATCTCATTTCATGGTCTGATTATCTCAACACTGACTGGTGCATAGCATGCACTTCTGATGTGTATTTTAGTTTCATCAAGAGTAGATCCAGTTTGTGTACCCCAACACCATTCTGTTAGAGAAATTATATCTCACCAGTGTGGAAGATCAGAATATTTACTTCCAAACCGTCCTCTTCATCCAAACTTACAAGCTCTTGTAACTGCATCTCTTCCTGTATCCAAGACTGTCCATTAAGATTCCTTTCATCACCATAGTTATTTGGCTTAAATAGAACAAAACCATACTGAGTTGCCCCTGAATTTGAAAAATTCCATGATAACCAGACACTTAGAAAAGTCTCTTGGAAAACCTGAAGAGTATTTCTAGAGTGATTTTCAACTCCAATTCAAAAACTGCAGACAGTGGGAAAACTCCCTGACAGGCTAACAGATTTTGAAGTGCAGTCAGATGTGTTAACTTCTGGCTAAACAACTGTTTGATCTTCAGCCATTTTTCTTACATAAAACTGCAGAGCAACTTTTCTAAATTTACTCATTACTGCTACAGTTGCATTACATTATAATTATAGGTCCCTCTTCTTAAATGCAAAAGAAAGCACTAATGGGAACTTTTAAATTTAACTTTAATCAGTGTAAATTATTTTAAGCACAGCCCCAGTAAAATTACTTTAGGTATTCTTTATAATTTCACTTAGTGTAGTATCAAATCAAATAGCTTTGTAAATAGATTTAAGACGTGCAGTAGACAATGATGGTAACATTGCAATTATGTGAAATTGTATTGTTTGGAACCTGGTATTACCTACAGTGCACACAGAAGGACTTTCAGCTTGGTGCAGGTTTCTTGCACTAATTAATCATACACAAAAGAAGTTTTACCACTGACAGAGATTTTAATTTCTGCACAAATTGCTCTGGCCCTACTAGTTAACTTTGATTAACTTTACTTTGGACCATTTAAGAGTTCTGGTGAGGCTTTGTCTGCCCTGGGGAGGCCTCATGAGGGGTACTGTGTCCAGTTCTGGCCTCCCCAGTTCAAGATGACAGGGAACTGCTTGAAAGGGTGGAGCGAAGGCCTGTGATGATCAGAGGGCTAGAACCTCTCTCTTACAAAAAACAAAAAAAAAAAAAAAAAAGCTGGGGGACTTGGGGAAGTTTAGCCTGGAGAAGACTGAGGGGGGAATCATCACTGCTTATAAATACTTAGAGGATGGGTGTCAGGAGGACAGGGCCAGGCTTTTTTCAGCCGTGCCCAGTGACAGCAGAGAGGTACCAGGCACAAACTTGAACACAGGCAATTCCATCTAAACATGAGGAGGAACTTCTTTACATTAGGGTGGTAGAGCACTGGAACAGCCTGTCAAGAGATGTGGTGGAGTCTCCATCTCTGCAGTTGTTCAAAACCTGCTGGGACATCATCCTGTGCAACCTGCTCTATGTGAACCTGCTCTGTCAGAGTGGTCAGACTAGGTGATCTCCAGAGGTCCTTTCCCACCCCTATCATTCCGTAATACTGAATCTAAGGGGAGATTAAATATTTTTCAGCATCTAAGAAAACACATTTTTTCTACAAGGTAAGAATATTGAAGGAAGAGTGCACATCTTTGCTGTGACTCTGAAGGAAAGGTTACTCAGAGAGAGGCTTCAATACATACCCAGTACTGAGACCTTTTCCTCTGTCTCATACAGTTGGGGAGAAAAGCACACAAAAAACCCCACAAGGGTGAATTCTTCCTTACTGCTTTTTTTCCTCACCAAGACACACTTCATATGCTTCCTTTGGTGCACTGCAGAGAATGAACAAGACTTTGACATCATTCATGACATGTGGCTGACAGGCTATTTTGCAGGAGGAGAGATGCTCTTTAAGTAAAGAAGGAAACTTCTGAATTACAAAATCAATGTTGGGAATCAGACTGCTGCATTTAGGACAAAGCACTGAAATGCAGATGCACGGACATATTCACAGTAAGATCTGGAATCCAGTTTTAATGGATCAAAATACATTTCAAGCACCTCCACTGAATTAATTTAAACAATACACTGCAAATCAAGAACTAAATTCACAAATGATATAGTTAAGATCAGATCCATGGGAATCAAAGAAAATGCATCTCTTGATATACAGTGAGCAAGGACAAAAAGCGCTGTGCTGTAATGGATTCAATGGAGTAAAGCTCAGCACCGTTTTGAAATCTAGCTGCTATCTACAGTAGAAAGGAGGGATACTAAGCAAATGATAAGGACTGCAAGAGTTCTGATACTCTGCTGTGTACAGGTTCAGGCCTGCTAGCCCCATTGTAACACAGTCACAAGAGGAAAATCTTTTAGGCATAGTGGATTATTTATATGTGGTCCTGAGGAATACAGTAAGAAAATGTGGATTTCTATATAATATGTGAGAAGTTTAATGAGAATTTTCACTTAAATTTCCAGTTAAAAGCTGAATACTATGTGGTCTTCTATGCATGTATCTGCAAGTTCAGAGTATTTTAAGCACCATCAATGCTGCCCTTTTATAGTGAGAGGGACAAGTTGTAGTTTGGTTTGCATTTATGTCAGGGAATGCAGTAGGTTTTGATCCACGTACTACGATCATCAATAACTTTTTGATCAGGCAGAGAATTCGCATCCATTGTACAGAAAGTAAACAGCATGTTATAAAGCAAACAGCTGCTATAGTAGAAAGAGTACCATAAAAAATTTACAATCAATCGATAAAAAAGTAGTCTGCAACACTGCCTGGAAACTCCTAATCACACAAAACAACCGTGAATGATCTGAATTTCTTTTTCAGTATTCTGCAGATTCCGAATCATCTCTACCCAGGTAATGACCTCTCACATTTAGAAGGAGCCAAAGTGCCAAACCTAGAGGTTGCACCCTCCCTCTATTCACAGTTTTGAGAATCACTAAATCCACTTTCAGCTTTTGAGATGTGGAGTAAGAAACTGACCCAGGATTACCTCAAGAGCTAGCCACCCAACAATCATGATAGAAGCAAATTTTTGTCATGGTTGTCAAATTCAAAGCAACAAGAGTGAAAGGTTCTAATTATAATTCTCCATCTCCGACAGCAACCACTTCATTAACAACTTATTTATAATTCCACCACTCACTTTGAGTACTACTTTCACTCTGTACACAACTTTAGTCTGCTTTCTCACAGATGAACTTATGAAAAAAAACAGTTATTGACACAGTTTTCTTAAGTACTTTAAGATCTGACTTGCTGCAACCAGCTGCACCACTCACAAGCTGCCTTTGCCACTGTGCGGATCCAGGAGAGCTAAAGATCACAAACCAGTAAGAAAAGGATACATCACTGATTCTGACCTTTTCATTATGTTTTGGTTTTCTAATAAACAAACTTAGGCAAAGGTGAAGTTAATCTTGCTTCTGGGTAAAGGGATCTATAGCACTATGTGAAAAGAAGATACATTTGCAGTAAGCCAACACAGCCTGTATATGATCCTACCTGGAGAATGGTCAACAGTCATCAACCTCTTTGTTAACTGCTGAGACAAGGTAACAAGACCTGGCTAGAAAAGAAAAAGAAATGTGTGTGCTTTTTCCATTTACACTCCATATACCTGCTAATTCAAACAGCGACTGACCCGATAAATTTGAAGATTTTGTGGAAAGAAGCCTGAAGTTTTTTGCTAGATAAAAGTCAGGGCAGTGTTTGAGTCCCAAAGCAAAAGTTGTCACAGCAAGTAAGTCAGGGGTATTTTGCCTGAAGGAAGACCAAATTTCAGGAATTAAAAAAAGATATCATTCTTGTTAAAAAAAATGGTATAAAGTTTAAGAGAAAGCTGGTTCTCACAAGACAGCAAAAGAGTATTGGAAATTTCAAGAAAGGTGATAAAACATGAGGAATGAGGAAAACCACTTATTAAAGAGTGATAATTGATGGCTCAGAGCTGAATGGTAGTATCTGACAGTGTTAATCTGTTCTGCTTCAAATAAAAGATATGGAGAAAAAAAGAGCTTAAAAGTCAGACTGATCCAGAATAAAAAAAAAATTAAAAAAAAAAAAAGGGTGGGTGAGGTGATCAAAGAGGGGTGGATAGCAGCAAGGCAAATAACAATAGACTCCAAATACATTCATATCAAATACATTCATATAAAATACTTGAAAAGCTATAAAAGAAATTAAAAGCAAATGAGAAGTATAAAGTTGCAAAGAACCCAAAAGCTCAGCGAAGGATAAAAGACAGCTTGACCTAAATTAAAGAGAGACAATGAGAGAAGGGAAGAGAAGGTTTATAGTAACACAGGATACAGCAGAAGCACGAAAAATAAGGGGCTGAAAAATAAGGTGTTAAAACTACAGATTCAAAAGTGCCTCTTCTGTGAAAAAAGCAGTTCTCATCTTCTGTACTAGGTACTTGACACTCAACAACCCATGTACCAACAGCTATTGAGAACTGGCATCACTGCAAGTAGTTAGCGTGGTCTGGATACCCCCGAGTCCTGAAGGAACTACCTGATGTAGTTGCCAAGCTATTCTCCATGATATTTGAAAAGTCATGGCAGGCAGGTGAAGTCCCTGGGGACTGAAAGAAAGGAAACATCACACCCATTTTTAAAAAGGGTAGAAAGGCAGACCCTGGGAACTACCAACCTGTCAGCCTCACCTCCGTGCCTGGGAAGATCATGGAACAAATCCTCCTATATGCCAAGCTGAGGCACATGGAGGGAGATGATTCAAGACAGCCAGCATGGCTTTACTAGGGGCAGGTCCTGCCTGACTAACTTTGTGGCCTTCTATGATAGAGTGACTATGTCAGTAGATAAGAGTAGATAAGGGATGACCTATGGATGTGATCTGGATTTCTGCAAGGCCTTTGACACAGTCCCCTACAACATCCTGCTCACCAAGTTGGAGAGATATGGAGTTGATGGGTGGACTGTTCAGTGGATAAGGAATTGACTGGATGGTCACATCCAGAGGGTGGTGCTCAATGGCTGGAAGCCCAGACAGAGAGCAGTGCCAAGAGGTGTCCCTCAGGGGTCCATACTGGGAACTGTGCTGGGCAACCTGATCTAGTTGGGGATGTCCCTGCTGGCTGCAGGGAGGTTGGGCTAGATGGAGGTCCCTTCTGGCCCGGACCATTCTATGATTCATTCTATGATATTATTTCACACTGGCTCCAAATTTTGGATGAATGTCTCAGTAGTACTTTGAGGTATGTACACTGGAGCCCATTTTCTCTGAAATTCTGAGAAACAGCATTCACTATTCAATATTGTTAGTAAGATTAATCTGAGAAAAATAAAAATAAATACCTTCTTTAACTGTGCAGTTATCTACCTGCACTATGCTTTGGTGTTGCTATTAGCAGCAGTACAAACAACATTTAAGGTGACAATACAAGAAACTAATGAGTATAAACCACAGGATTTCCTGTTTTTCCTACTAGTTGTCTTCTAAATGTTATTTTTCCTTTTGAGCTTACCCTCTTAACTTGCACTATGCTTCCACCTCATATAAACAATTTCACAAGTCATGACAATGTTTTTATTCTTCTCCTACCTTATTGCTTGCCTGGTCTATTCTACTAGTCACTCCCAAAGGGCCCACAGGCCACTGGTAGTGCATAAGGAATGGTTTGGTAGGAAATTATATAAGCAAGTGGTCTGCACACTGTTGTTTTACCTCTGAGTGACAGCACACAGTTTCAGAGGGCTTTCAGATGGAAGTCAAGAAACAGAGGAAAAAAAAAAAAGAGTTACTTTTTGACTCACAGTCCCATCTCCCAGTTCTACCTTTCACAGGAATCTGTACATCATACACGAACATTCTTCTACCAAAAAAAAAATAAAAATCACTTTTTTGTACACCTTAATATTTCAATGGCACTCATGCACATGATACTATTTAGGAGAAGATTCAATATCTAAAATATCTTGTGCACTTCAGAGGTAACTGAATTCTATTAGAATGAAAATTACATTTATAAAACATAAATGGTTGCATGCACCAACAAAGGACTTTGCAACACTCCGTGTGTTGCATTAAGTCACCGTTCACCATATACTTCCATCCTCTTAGAATCATAGAATCATTTAGGTTGGAGAAGACATGTAAGATCAAGCCCAATCACCAACCCAACACAAACCTGCCCACTAAGCCATTCCCTGAAGGTCCATGTCTATGTTATTTTTTGAAAACCTCCAGGGATGGTGACTTCACCTCTTTCCTGAGCAGCTTTTTTCAATGCATGACCACTCTTTCAGGAAAGAAATTGTTCTTAATATCCAATCTAAACCTCCTCTGATGCAACTTAAGAACTACCACTTGTTACTTAGGAGACCAACCCCCACCTCACTACAACCTCCTTTTAGGTAGTTGTAGACAGTGAAAAGGTCTCCCCTCAGCCTCTTCTTCCACAGACTAAACAGTCCCAGCTCCTTCACCCACTCCTTATAAGACGTGTTCTCCAGATGCTTTTCCAGCTTCATTACCCTTCTCTGGACTTATTCCAGCACCTCAGTGTCCTTCTTGTAGCGAGGGGCGGCCCAAAACTGAACATAATATTTGAGGTGTGGACTCACCAGCACTGAGTACAGAGGCACAATCACTTCCCTACTTCTGCTGACCACACGACTGCTGATCCAGACCAGGATGCTGTCGGCCTTCTTGTCCTCCTGAGCACACGGCTGGCTCATGTTCAGCTGGCTGTCAGCCGACACTCCCAGGTCCTTTTATGCTGGGCAGTTTTCCACCCACTCTGCCCCAGCCCTGTAGTATCGCATCGGGTTGCTGTAAGCCAAGTGCAGGACATAGATCGCAACTGCTTTACCGTCCCAAACAGCGCGCATGGGGGCGTGGCTTAAAGCCACTGCAACAGCGCCACTGAAAGGCCGATGTGCACCCTGCACTCCGCACAATTCTGGAGGCTCTGCCTCTGCGCCGTAAGGGCGGATGGGGAAGCGGCAACGTCCGGGCGGGCACGTGTGAGGCGAGCGCGGGGAGGCTCTGCTCCGCACTGTCCGCAGGGCTGGCCCTGCTGCGCCGCTGCCTCTGCTCCACAACGCTTCGGACCGCGCACGCCATCCCCCAGCTCCTGTTCCCGCTCCGCTCCACTCCACACTGCCTGCGCGGCCCGGACAGCCCCCTCTGTCCACGCAGCTTCACCGCCAGTGAAACTGACGAAGGATCTAGAGATCGAGGCCTGTGAGGACTGGCTGCAGGAACTGGAGTTACTTAGTCTGGAGAAGAGGAGGCTGAGGAGGAGAGACCTTAACGGTCACTACATCTACCTGAAAGGGAAAACGGCCTCTTCTGTTAACGTTGGCTTCGTATGTTTCAACCATTATGAAAACAATGCCAAGGATTAATATATCAGTGCACTGTGATGCATCTGTCTGCAGTCAACGCTTAAACAGCACCACAAGGAAGCATGAATTACCCCATTATGTCTTAATCTTGAATATCACTATTTTAACTGCTATTAACTGTTCAGTGCTTACTATTATTACAAATGCTTTTTCCAGTATCATCCCCAAATGAAAAAAAAAAAAAAAAAAAAAAAAAATTAAAGCTGCCTCGATTATCAAGCTGTCAAAGTCTTTGAGTTGCGTTAATAGGTCAGGTGTATGCCTAAAATTTTCTTCTTGCAAATACTAACTGAAAATAGGGTATCCTTCTAAGAAAAATAGAAAATACACAAAATCAGAATAATCATGTATTTTGGAAAGACACCTTTCAGATTTCTAATAGGTAAAAGGGGCAAATTTAACTACCGTATAATAATCTGTACTATCTCTATTGTCACCAAGGAATCTAAACACTGTTGGAGCCTAAACATTATTGGCGACTGTTTTTGCTACTTGTTCACACGTACAAAAGCTAAAGCAACAAATCTCAAAAGAGCTTTGCTTTAGTAGAAACACAAATAGTATGAAAAAGTGACATTTTTTGTTCTGTCAGATTCTGGTGTTGGAAACTAGGTTACTGCTAAATGTGTTTTTTGTGAGTGGAAGATAAAGGTGTGGGAGAGAATGAAATACCTTTTGCTGCTATGGGATAAAGTGCATTTGATTGGTTTGTTTCTGTGGTGTTAACAAGACTGGTACAGTAGCTGAGCCTTTTTATGAAGAAGTGATGAATGTTCCTAGAAGAGTTAGCCCCCACTTGTGGAAAACAAAATAAAATTACCTTTCTGTCTCATTCATGTCAGCACACCATTATTGTTTCTTTGCATTGCAGCACACAAAGTAGCCAGTGATCACTGAACCTCATAAATGTGATTCACTGTAGTAACAATTCAGTGCAACATCTGTAGTTTTAGCTACAGATACAGGCTTTGTTTTCCTTTTTCTTTCTTTCAAAGGCATTATTGGTCTATTTCATACAGCTTTTATTTGTTGCCCAGAAATGAAAAATGAATTGCATGTTTACCTAGAATTATATTTTTCATAGCCAGTCAAATAATTTTCACAGGTTTTTGTAAAAAATCAAACCAGAATGTAAAAACAAATGCAAAAGTAATTTAAGGGAAAATACAAAAAAAGCTTCTGTAAGCCAATGTATTGGCTGGGTTTCAAAATGATGTGCATAATATGTCTGTATAAATTTATTTGCTGAAAGTATTAATAATAATGGAATAGGATGTTACATCAGTGATAAAATGAAGGCTAGGGAAGAAGTGGAGCCTCTCTAAAAGGAAAATGGAGACCTGGTGGCAGGGGATATGGAGGAAAGGCTGTGGTGGTCAGTGGGTACTTTGCCTCCTTCTTCACTGGCAAGAGCTGTAGCTGCACTGCTCGAGCTCCAAAAGGCAAAAGCAGGGACTAGGAAAAGGAAGATCTGTGCACTATAAACAAAGATCAAGTTCAACACCAACTAAAGAACCTGAAGATGCACATGCCCATGGGTCCCAAGAAGATCCATCCTTGTGTTCCGAAGGGAAATAGCAGATGAAGTTGACAAGCCAGCTGTCCATCATATTTGAAAAGTGTTGGCAATGTGAAGTCCCTGCTGACTGTAAAAGGAAGGGAAAACATAACCCACATCCCCGAAAAGGAAAGAAAGGAATAGCCTGGAAACTACAGGCCAGTCAGTCTCACCTTTGTGCCTAGTAAGGTCATGGAGCACATCCTCCTGAAGGCTTTGCTAAGGCACAGAAAATGAAGAAGAGGTAACTGGTGTTAGCCAACATGGCTTCACCAGGGACAAATCATACCTGATGAACTTGGTGGCTTTAACTGTGATGGCATTACAGAATCAGTGGATAAGGGAAGAGCAACTGAAGTCATGTACCTGGTCTTGTGTAAAGAGTTTGACACTGTCCTGCATGACATTATGATCATTGAGTTGGAAAAGCATGGACTTGAGAGGCAGACCATTCGCTGGACAAGAAATTGGCTGGATGATCACACTCAGAGAGAGTTGAGTTAAATGTCTCAATGTCCAAATGGAGACCAGTGACAAATGGCATCCCTCAGGTATTGTTCAACATCAACAGAGTGCATCTTCAGCAAGTTTGAAGATGACACCAAGCTGTGCGGTCCAGTTGACCTACTGGGGGGAAGGGTTGCCATTCAGAGGGACTTGGATAGGCTTAAGAGGTGGGCCTGAGCCAATCTCGTGAAGTTCAACAAGGCCAAGTGCAAGGTCCTACAAGTGCAAGGTCCTACAAGTGCAAGGTCAAAGCAATCCCAAGCACAAATGTAGGCTGGGTGACAATTGGCCCAAAAAACAATCTCAATAAGAAGGACTTGGGAGTTTCAGTTGATGAAAAACTCACTATGAGCCATTAATGTTTGCTTGCAGCCCAGAAGGCCAGTTGTCTCTTGTGCTGCACCAAAAGAAGTGTGACCAGCAGGATAAGTGAGGTGATTCTCTCCCTCTACTCTGCTCTCAGACTCCACCTGGAGTACTGCATCCAGTTCTGGTGTCCTCAGCATAAGAGCAACTTCCTCCCTTCTCCAGTAGTGGAGCCTGATTATGTTTAAGTCTGTCATCCATCCCTAAGTTTAATTTCAGAATTCCTTTCCTAACCTGTCATGTTTATTTTGGTTTGTTTTGTCATCTGTTTACAGAGATGTCATTAGAGTGTGATGCAAGGCAACTACGAAGTGCCTTCTAGAGTCTTCATGTCCCTTGGTTAGATGCAAAACACTTAGACTGGTACAAAGAAAATAAGAGCTTGAACATCATCCTGTAGTTGCATGTAAGTTTGGGTCCCCTTTTGCAGAAACATGCAGTAGTTTCTGTTACCATGATACTCAAAATCTCTGACTTAATGCTTAAAGGCTTAGTGGTACAATGACCATTTTAAGAGAGAAAATAATTTAACATTTGCTATTGCATTGGTGAAACACGTTATTCTTACCATCCCTTCTGTCACGGCTTGGGAAATAAAAATGAAAAGTTCCTAAAGACCGTTTGTTTACCATGGTTTGACAGATAGTGTATGTCATACAGATTGCCACTTTTTCTGATTCTCTTGTCTACAAAGGCAAAAACTTGTCACAGATCCAACCAACCTCTTAGAGCACTGTCTTATGAGTACAGTGCTTCTCATTGCTTCTAGATTTGAAATATGAATTTCACTGTTAAATCTGTGTATTGTCATTTACTGTTTTTCATTTTATTATGTTCCTTTTCAATTTATACTTACCTTTATGATCTTGCAGGACATATTTTGCTGTTTTGTAGCCCATGCTTACAACAATGGTGCAAGTTACTTTTGTGGTAGTTTTAGGCTATGCCTTTAATATTTTCCACAGATCTTGAGCAGAAAGTAGTAAAATGTAAAAAAATCACTATTGGGTGTAAAAAGGATAATAATGATAGTTCTAAACAATCCCATTGGAAGAGATAAGGGACTTAAGCTAGGAATGTAAACAGTAGCTCTCTTCTCACTTCCACAGGCTGGGAGATACTAACTTTGTGCTTCTGCTGGCTTCTTCTTGACCTTGGATGCATTGGTTTGGGTAAGTCTAACATCTCTCTGCTCCTGTCGTCTTGTCCCTTTTTGGGATAAGGGGGGTGGGGGGAGGGAGGGAGAAGCTATTAGCTTCCCCTAGTCCTTGGCTGAGGAGGGGAGGTCCTTGTGCTGTTTATTAATTGTAAATACCTGTAAATATTGTAAATACTGTGTATTTTGTACATATTTATTGTATTCCATTGTAGATTGTAGTTTTGCTTCATACGCTTTCATATGCTTCCAACTGAGCTGGTCTGGCAAATTTAACGTTAGGGGGTAATTTTCAACCCACCACAACTTTAAATGTTCTTTTTTCAGATTTGCAGATGAATGTAGTATTTGACTGCAGAATGATGACCGTTTTCTTTTCTACATACAAAATACTATTTTTTAATGTAGGCAGACTGTGTAGACCTTCTGTGGGTTTTTTACCTTATTTGTTAGATCACAGAATCATAGAATTGTTAGGGTTGGAAGAGACCTCAAGGGTCATCTAGTTCCAACACCCCTGCCATGGGCAGGAACATCTCACATTAGATCAGGTTGCTCAGTGCTTTCATACTACCCAGAATATAGAGATTTCAGAGAGGGAACTGTTGTTTCAAATTACTAAGCACTAAAGAAATCTCTTGTTGGACATTATCTGAAGTTGTGAAGTTGCAGCATTTAAAATAATCTCCATATGGTCAAATTCCTACTAAATCTGAGTGAAGGAATGCAATTTTGTGCTGATTTCCTTCTTTTGGCATGTAGGTTTTGTGTACAACTTTCTATCAATTCACTTGGCATAATATTTTTATATAAATAAAATGCTGAAGTTAGCTCAGTACCTGAGATTTCCCTAAAGATCTCACTGATTTGCAGAAACATTAGGTATCTGTAAAGTTTTCTCTGAAAACAAGGCAATTGCTGTAGAGACATATGTGTGATTGATAAAACTCATTACAAAAACAGAGTTTCTTTCATGAAGATGTCAACTAAATGCAAAATGAATATTGTTAATGCAGAATATTACTGTTAAAAGGATCAAGGGAGAAAGAGGGAACTGCCTCTGTTCCTTTGATTTTGTAGTATAACTGTCTGTAGTGCTATTTGTACAGCCCTTCTACTAGTGCTTACAGAAGAATTTATAGAAAGCAATTAATTAGATGACTGAACTTCAGGTTTCAGGGTGGGACTATCAAAGAGATACAATATAAGTCACTAGAAATTTAACATCTAACTTTTAGAGAAAATTGATACAGGATTCCCTTAGGCATTTCTGAAAGCCACATCCTAATTTATGACTGTGCACTGATTACTTTATTTGCTCTATTGGGTTTCTCATCCAAAGGATTCTTATTCTTTTGTCTTGCTTCTTAGCTCTGTTTCTATAATGTTTTCATTAGCAGTTATTATCACTCCTTGTAATTCACATGATATTATTTCCATCCTCTAAAAGGATAAATGATGCCATGCTGGGAAGCTTTGTGAAGAAGGAATAGCTACATGGAGTATATGTTGCCCACTCCAAAGACGGTCTTTTTTCCTGATAAAAAAAAAAAGAAAAAAGCAAACGCACAAAACAAACAGGGAAAAACACCCAATAACAACAAAATTCAACAATAATAAAATTTGAGGAAAAACATCAACAACCCCAAAAGACACTAAAGCATAAAAATCCTGGACAAAACAAGTCAAGTTTAGCTAGATTTTACTGCTACAATAACCATTTTTATTAGAATGCTACAGTCTACTATGACAATTTAATTACATTTCTTTGATCTTCCAAATTACCTGTATTTGAGACATAATAATTCCTATGCCATGATAATTAACAAATGCACACAAAATAATGATAGAATTGACAATGATAAATGCATGCACCAGACCATGAAGTGTCTTCTTAAGCTTTCTTGCAGAAGCTGTTGCATAAGCTTTCCTTTAGCTGCATTAGCTCATGTGTGGAATTATCTTTTCTACACTGGGCCAATATTCATGAGGACTCAGTTTATGAATGCAGTGATGACAAAAAATACTTTTTGGATTCAGATGTAGTTTTTGGTGTGTTTCTATACAGGTATCACAAAGATTCACCTACATCTACTAACTGAGGGAGGCAAAACTGGGAGAATCCAAGGACCCTTGGATCCAGAAGGGTGCATTAGACATGGTATGACTGGGAGAAGAATTTTGGAAGTTGTGGGACTTCATTTTGATGACTGCTTCTAATGGTGGGTTGTGCTCAACTAAGACATGAAGATTTAGCAACAGAAAGAAGAGATCTTAGAAGGTACATTAGTCTTACATTCATATGTGTTTTGTCTTTCAGTACATCTAAATCATATTACCTAAAAAAACAACACATAAAAACCACGAACAAAAACCAAAACAACAACAAAAAGCAACCCTGAACCACTAATGGACACTAGCAATAAAATACGAGTCCAGGAAGCAATTCACCTTTTAAAAAGAGATTTAGCATGCAAACTTTTCTGTGGGGCCTGCCACAGAGCCAGAATTTTTCTTGAAAGCACCATATAATTACCTTTATTATGAAAAAACTGAAGAGCAGATAGTTCATGAGACAGACCAATTCTTCTCAAAAAGGACTATTAAAAAGTGAAGATAACTGAATCATAGAATAATTTAGGGTGGAAAAGATCTTTAATATCAAGGAGTCCACCCAATAACACTACCTAAAGTCCACATTGTGGTGAAGGCACAATATGCCCAGAATTATGCCCCAAATATGGTAAAACTTGTCCCAACATGTTTGGACACATCACCCTTCCACCCTCCTTTCCGGAGTGGGGGGACAAAGGCCAAGGAACCAGCCAGACACCACAAATAATCCCAACCTACCTTCTAAGGGGTAAACAACTACATGCACCCATTGCATGGGATGCTCGTGCTTTGAAGTAAGGGCATAATTCTAGCTTCACACTTTCTATAGGCTAAAGCAGGTTGTTGACAAGAGTGCCCACTGGCCAAATCCAGCCTCGAGAAACTTATAAGAATTACCCCAACTTGTAAACAAGTTGCTCTCCTTTTGCGCTCTCCTTTTGCACTCTCTCTTTGCCTGAGCTTTTTAAGCATGCAGCGCTTAAGCCTTTGCCATTAAGCTCATTGCCTGTATGTCTTCTCACTCCCACGTGCATGCGACCTCTGTAGTACGAAGAAGCCAGCACCCCAGGAAGGCTGCCTTGCCGTCCTATGCCCAGCCCCACCAGTCGGAATAAGAGCCTGCCGAGTTTTAAAGAGGCCTAGAGCCTTGACCCAGTTGGGGAAGGGAC
Source organism: Indicator indicator (assembly GCF_027791375.1). Classification (NCBI taxonomy): domain Eukaryota; kingdom Metazoa; phylum Chordata; class Aves; order Piciformes; family Indicatoridae; genus Indicator; species Indicator indicator. Next base: position 80,332,214 of record NC_072053.1, read on the forward strand.
TAGCCCACCCTGACAGTCCAAGCGATGAGCCACAGCCTTGTGTGTACCGGCTTGTACAAGCAGGAACAGTACTCAGCCTCCTGTGCGTGACCCCCCCGTTCGCAGCAGATCGAAGGAGCCGCCGCCTGTGCCTGCTCCGCAACCCTGTAACGCCAGGGTACCTCAAAGTCGGGACCACCCTGAGAGAGTCCCGCCCTCTCCTTTGAGTCAAGCCAAGGACTGCCTCGTAACCTTAAACGGGAAGCAGTCACCGAGAAGAACTGGCATCGCCAGCTCACTTTGAGCCAAGGGGAACCACCAACACGCACAGCCGTGCCCCTTCCCCGGAACTACTTCCGCCAGCCCGCAGCTTGTCGCTGCCAGATTGGAGATGTCCGACCCTGCCTACCTGGAACCGTTGCCCCGCCCCACAGTGCCGGCTGACCCTGCACGGATCGGCCCCGGACAGCCCGGCCCCGTCTCGCAGAACCACTCTCCCAGGACCGGTTCCACCTGGCCCACCCCGTCCAGGGAGCCATGCCTTTAAAATTGTCCACAGATCTTGAGCAGAAAGTAGTAACATGTAAAAAAGTTAATTTTCACAATTCAAAATTCGTAACTCATAAATTAATAAGCTTTCCATCACAACCACAAAACCATGTCCCTAAGTGCCACATCTCTGCATCTTTTAAATACCTACAGTGACTCCACCACTTGCCTGAGCAGCCTGGTCTAGAGCTTGGCAATCCTTTCAGTGAACAAATTTTTCCTAATGTCCATCTTAAACCTTCTCTAGTGCATTTCCTCTGTCACAGAATCACAGAATGATTGCATTTGAAAGGACCTCCGCAGATCACCAGGTGTAATCCTCCTGCTAAAGCAAGTTGCACAGGAACGTGTTCAGGCTGGGTTTCAAAGTCTTTAGAGAACAAGACTTCACAGACTTTCTGGGCAGTCTGTTTCAGTTCTCCGTCACCCTCAAAGAAGTTTTTCTTTATCGCTTGTTACTTGGAAGAAGAGACCAACACCCATGATGCTAGAAACTCCTTTCAGTTGTAGAGAGTGGGAAGGTTTCCCCTCAGCCTCCTCCAAATTAAACAATCCCAGTTCCCTCAGCTGCTCCATACAAGACTTGTTCTCTAGACCTTTCACCAGCCTTGTCCTTCTCTAGACATGCTCCAGAAACTCAGTGCTTATCTTGTAGAGGGGGACCCAAAACTGAACACAATGTTTGAGGTGCAGCCTCACCAGTACCAAGTACAGAGGGACAATCACTTCATTACTCCTGGCCAGACTATTCCTGATCGAGGCTAGGATGCTGTTGGCCTTCTTGACCACCTGGGAACCCTGCCGGCTCATGTCTAGGTGGCTGTTGATCAACATTATCAGGTCCTATTCCATCAGGAGGTTTTCCAGCCACTTTGCCCACCGCCTGTAGCATTGCATGGGGTTGTTGCAACCCAGGTGCAGGATGCAACATTTGACCTTGTTGAACCTCATACAACTGGCCTTGATCCATCATCCAGCTTGTCCAGATCCCTCTATAAAGCCTTCCTACTCTCAGGCATATCAAAACTCCTGCCTATACTAAAGTACAGAACTGAAGAATGCAGAAAGTGATGAATAAATAAAGCAAGAACTTAACTTGGGTCTTCTACACAGAAGCAATTACCTTATCTTTTGAGATTTAAGGACTACAAAGAACAAAGAAAAATGAAAAACTAAAAAACCAAAAAACACAACAAAAAAACAGAACACACCTCCTCCCCTTCTTCCCCACAACCTCCTCCCTCCCCCCCCAACCAAACAAAGAAGAACAAAACAAAATTATAATCCCTGGAAAACATACTAGTGTCTTCTTCTCACCATTAACTTTCATGCTTTGCTACTTTGTGTTTTTCAGTGCTTTCTCACTCATCACCCACAAAGCAGATTAGGTCTTCTTTTTATGCTGTTTTCTATCTTTTCTTCTTCCTTTGTAGATGTTTACTTTGGAATATCTTCCTAAAATGAGACATATTAAACTTTCTGTGTTCTCTCTCTGTAGTTCAGATGAATATCTCTTTCTTTGAAGTCAATTCCTACATGATAACTTCAACACAACTGCTAGATTTCTCACACACATAAGTCTGCACTTTAGAGCTTCCCAAAGAGAGTTTGATTTCTTTTCAAAGGATTATAGCACATTACAAAGCAATTTGGCATGCAAATTATTAAGTCTGCCTGATAATGCTAAGGATTCTGAAGGACTACTGTGCAAATATGTCTTTGTTGTTATGGTCCTGACATAATTCAAGATACCTATGTCTTCTAGAAGCCAAGTATGGGTTTGTTATTTGTATTGATTTACTGACTTCACAGTAAAATCCTGTGATGCTATGCAATTGTTTCAGGAAATTTGGGAAGATTGGTGATGGATGAAGGCCATTTATTTTGTCATTGCATCTCTCATGGATTTCTGTTGATTCACTTCTGTTAAAATGATGAGCTAGTAAAGTTACAAGCACAGTAATCTCTCTGAGCTTACAGCTGAATGCACATGAGCTATTTGAAACTGAAATCAGGATCATGGGGAAAAAAATCAACTCTGTATTGCAATGATCATGAGGAAAGCAATTGCAATATTTAAATTCATAAAATGGAAAGATTTTCCTAATCTCACTAATTAAACAAAATAAATTAGAAAAATGCCTATTATTCATCCTGTTAAATTGTGTAGTGGCATTACAAAGGCATAGGTCAGAAGGCAAAAAGAAATGGGTTCACCACTCTAAAAGGCAAAGACATATAATTTGCTTTTCTGAAATAAATTGGAGGAAGAACTGTGGAGCTTAAGTCTGACTACCTTGTTTCTGAATGATAGCATGATCTGCCAAGTCACCGAGATCAATGATCTTTTGCTCCAGGTGAACTGTAATGACCATTTGACATAGAATGTAGAGCCAACATCTACCATCAAGCAGCAGAGACCACAAAGCCATAGAGACTTTTAAACATTAGGAAACACCTGAAAACAATGAATTAACATCTGCTTGAAATTTTTGAAAGATTATTTTGGTCTGAAAGCAAAACTAAATTCCTATCTAACAGTTCAGGTATTCTGGATCTTGACTGAAACAAATTTGTTGGGATAATATAATCAATGTGCACAATCTTTCTTTTTGTGCTGTTCATCTGGCGCTAATCAGAAAAGATAGGACATCAACCACACATTTTGCAAAAGCAAATCTGCAAAATAACTTCTAAGAGTCAGCAGAAATCCACCTGCACCAATCCTGTATCTGAGCAGATATGAGGACTATGAAAAATAAGAATGAGGAATTACTGTCACAGAAATTTTGCTTCCTGATAAGGTAGGTGAATTTTCATTAGAAACAGAAAGATTCAAAACTAGGAAATCAAAATGAGTTAATTCTTTTTCTGATACAATGAACATCATAGTGATTATTTTATTTATTAGCATAATTACATTTTATAAAGAAATCTTACATCCTTGAAACATAATCTATAATCAGATTTGAATGTACATTGAAATAATTACATGCTTGATATACCATAAATAATTATGAATCCTGACCTTAACAATGCTATGAATTAAGGATTCTGTTCATGTTCATACTAGTAATCATTTAAATGCATATGTGCCATGGCAAATTAACATTTGCTACGTGCTGGGACCTTGATTAGACATAGTTTCTCTTAGTCTCCCTTGATGGAGTTGTTCTACCTTGCACAGATAATTAAAACATTAGTTAGAGCAAGAATCAAAACCTGGACACCCAGATATTATGTGATATCTCTCTGGTAGCCCCTGAGACAATCCCTGGTTTTGCTCTTTTTGGTCCAATAAAAAGCTGTCTTTTTTGTTGTAAGTCAAAAGAGATAGAGAAATTACCAAACAGCAAATTCATTGTCTAAGATATCTTGGATGGTGGGACTTATTTCCATGTGTAAGTTAAGCTTCCTATGTTAAGACACTGCTCAGCGATATTTCACATTTTCCTGTACCTTGACCAGCATTCCGTAACAATGCCAGGAAAGCTATGTCAGAACCAGTGAGGTGAGCACTAGTCTTGACACATACAGATTTCTCAGGAATTATTTTTCCTCTCTGCTATTTCATTTACTGTTAAAAATAACAAGAACAAAAAGTTTAAAAAAAATCAAACTGAACAGGCTCAAAAGGATGTGTAAGTCTCACAGAAAGAATGTGAGAGAACTACACTTATTTGTGGAAATATCTTTCTTCACTCATATCACAAACTGAGATCCAACCAGACTAAATGCTCACTAAGAAAAGAGGTAACAGCTCAGATGTGCCTTCTAGATACATTGGAGCATCTCTTGGTTCTGAAGAATGTCAGTAAGATAAAAACAGGTAAAATGTCACCTTAGAAATGTGATCCCAACCTGCGTAAATCCATATTCATTAAAGTAGCCCACCTTTCAGATCACTAATTTAAACTAGTAGGAGGAGTAAGGGCACATCACGGTAGTAAATGTTTGCAGACTGAAACTCCATAATATCTGAATCACAGCAGCCTATTTTTCAACATTCAAAGGACTCTTGGTCTCTACCACAGGCCCTAAATTTCTACTAGCTAACAGAATCTTTGTGCCTTTTAAAGCAAAAGTTATATCCTTCTTAAATAAGAGTGAAATTGCTAACAAAAATATGGAGGAAGGACAGTGTGGTGGAAACACTGAGTATATACCTGGTAAAAGCAAGGAGAACCAAAAGGGCTTTTGTGGAAAACAAGGCACGATCTTTGACTAAACAAAGACCTCGGTTTTGCAACAGATTGTTATTACTTGATATATAGCATCTTGAAAGCTACACAGATATGTTGCATATTTTTTATTTTATATGACACTCGTTCAGAACAATTAGTTCTGTATCTTCTAAACACTAGATAATAGCAGAGCAAGACGTCTAATCCATTTTTAAAGACAAAAAATTTTATGTACTCAGGCACTCAAAATTACATCTTTTATGAATACCAAGTCACGATATAAAAAACAAAAGAGAAAGAAAAACTCTAAGCTGAGCACAGCCTTTGCCTATCAGATTTCCACTGAAAATTCAGTTATTCTTTACTGACTAGATTTCTGAAATGCCTTCCCTTCCAAAGGAGAGAGAGAAAACCATTTAGATGTCATAGCTCAAGGGTTTAATGGCATTTGGAGATGGAAGGATCAAACTGAAGAAGATCTGCCTATCCACTGAAGCTACATACCATAAAGAATTTAAATATTTAACACACCACCATAATAGCCTAGAGTTTCATAAATGACAGAGATTTTCAATAGCTACCTTCCTTACACACAACAGTGAGACATACCTAGATAACCTTGATATTAAAGGGATCAGTGCTCAGTTGAAACAAAGAAATTTGTTTTCCCAGCTATTATTTCACTTTCACAGCTATTCTTAGTTCAACAGTCAAACCCTGAGCCACCTAAAACCATTAGTGAGCTGAGGAAATGCAGGTGTGCAGTGTATTTAGCAGATAACATTCATTACTGACAACCTCATTTGGAAAAAGGCCAGCACTAAAAGCCCAGATTTGCCCATGCTGGGTGAAGGTCAGTACTCAAGGAGTTAATCAGCAATCTGCTCGATGCTATTTTCTTGTGGTTTGCACACATTTTGTTTCTTTATCTCATATGAAAAGCACTGAGGTGCTTAAGGGAGACACTTCATTCCTCATCTCTTCCCTCTGTTGCTTTCAGCAGTTCTACAAACACTGCAGAATGAAGAGCTCTTCTTCCTCCCTCTTCTTCTTACTAAATTCTAATTTCAGTTGCTTAAGTTAACATCTGTAGACAGTCAGGATGCCAGTATTTGCGATTTTGTTTTCTCTGTTGTTTTGGTTTTCTTTGTTTATTTGTTTGGGTTTTTTTTTTCTTTGGTTTGGTTTGATTTTTAACATTTCACATTAGTATTCTTTATGCCATCGCTTGGAGCCTCCTAAGGACAAACATACTATAAAATGTTCTCATAAATCAAATTTAAGTGCACTACAGAGGTAACAGCGATAGCAAAAATGTCATGCTTTGGCAGTGGGTTAGTGGAGAATGACCCATTTTCATATTAAAGTGATAAAATCAGTATGATAAAACACATAAAAGATGTAACATTTTTACTGCCGAAGACCCAGGGAGATTTAGATCAAACTTGTATCACCAATTCATTCTGAATAATCTGGAAAAGCACAGTATTCCTGAAGAAACAGTTAAAGAGCAAACATGTTTACTTTTTCTCCCCTGAGACCTGAATAAATTCAAAAGAGAATGAAAGAATTGTAATATTAAAAAAAAAAAAGTCATATGAAGAAGATCTTTTTTTTCCTTTTCTTTTTAAAATCTTGTTATTGGAAGGTACACAGAGGAACTGGTAGTCTTAAAAGGCTACAGATAGTAGTCAGTCACCCTTAACTCCAGTAGCAGGTATTTCCCAGTTAATTTAGATGGGAAACTTACATTTTTAAGTTATCATGACACGAGAGAGTGAAAATAGAACCACAAGTGTAAAACAGCCTCAGAGATTAAATTCTTTATAATGCACTCTGGTGTTCATTACTATCCAATTATATGGGTCTTTTGGCTAACAAAATGACAGCAGCTACACTGTTGACCCCATGAGGCTTTGGAAAGTAGTAATATTCTTGAGAGGAGATAATTGAAGGGCACACTTACACTCATTTTTCAAATCCATAGTAAATTGCAGTATGCATGCACAAAGACAAAATATGCCTCAAATAGCTTTCAGACATCTAATTGTTACAAATAGCTAATAGAGTGAAAACTGTAACTAAAATAATGAAAACACGTAAGTGAACTGTGTCAGTGGTCAGAATGCATCCTCTAATATTACTCCTCACAGATATTATCACAGTTTTATTCTTTTCAAATGAATTTTTTTTGCTGAAACAGAGTTTTCAACCAATGTCCATCTAGGTAAACCAAATGCTAAGATTATCATGTGCATCTTCTATAATCTTTATTTTCTTTGTTTTGTTTGTTGTTTTTTTTAATTGTAGTGCATGAAATAGGTGGTATTAGGCATTAAATACATGTATATATGGGATACAGGTATAAACTTTTATGCATGTGGTTGTCTGCTTTGTTATTTATCAGCTGAATTATATCTCCACATCAGTGTACACAGAATTGTTGGTATGTTCATATCCTTAAATTTTGCAACTAGAGTGTTCATTTGAGGCTTCTAGAGAGAAACTGGTTGATGAATAAAGACAGAAATATTTCTGAAAGAGGCATTACACAGTAATGCTTCCTTGCAGCATTGAGCTTATATAGTGCTACTGTTAGGGACACACACTAGACAGTGATAGCTTTCAAAACAATTTTCAAAGGAAATAACAAGACAGAATGATTTTCTCCCTTCTAAGCATTCTGCAGGTCACTGATGAAAATTTAGACTAAAGTATATGGAAACAGGGAGTTTACAGTTTCTGTGTTTTACCTGCTGCAGTGTCTGTTTCTGCTTCACAGTGATTTCACACTTCTACTTACAAGTCAACATGTACAACATATTTTTTGACAGGTTTTTCACAACGTCCTTTGTACCAGATAAACAAAGCCCAACAAACAATATTCTAGGGTTGGGTTGTTTTGGTTTTGTTTTTGTTTTGGTTTGGTTTGGTTTTTTTGTTTGGGGGGGGAAGGAGAGGGGGGTTGGTTGATCGTTTCCTTAAGTGTTGTGGGTTTATTTTTTATTAGGGTTTATTTCTTTTTTGTTTGTTTTCTTAAATTTTATTAATAAGAACCTTCAAAGCTGCTGTAAAGACATAAGAAATTGCATTGTAGCAAAGAAGAATGTGAACACAGATTTTTTAAAAAATATTAAATCAATTCAATTTTTTAAAATCTTAAATCAATTTAAGCTTTCCATTCTTATTTCCACCTATGAAACGCAATCTCAAGATCGATTCAAACATCAGCTTAGTGCTTTGCTCTTATTCTGTGTGCTTGATCAAAGCTCGTTCTCCTGTTCTGAGTAGTAAACATTCCTTCCCTCATTTTGCAAAAGCAACAGCCTCTGCAGTTTATTGCAGAGATGAGCTTGTCTCACACTCTTTGCTGTTAAGGTGTCAAAGGAACTTGTGCATCAAAATACGTCCAAAACATAGTGACCTTGATTCAAAATGACCTACTGGGCTGAAATACCTTGATCCTACCAACTAACAGGTGGGACTTTTAAAATACCACAAAGAAAGTTTATGGCAAAGTTAGAATGATTTTATTTTTTTTATTTGTGGACTGCAAACAATAAACCTTTAAGACATCATCAAAATAAATAGCTATTCACTTTGGTGAGATATGAATAACAAAGGTACAAAATCTTGTTCAGATTGCACAGGGTAATGCTTCATTGCTGCTATAAAATTTTATTTTTATTGTGAAGCACAGGGTTAGCGCCAGTTTTACCTGCCCCACATTTCTCAGCTGTGACACTGAACAGTCTTTTCAAGCCACGTTTTAAATTTCCACTTCATCCAGACACTTTCTCAGGATTTTGTATGATACCAGTGAAATGTTCAAAAAAACCCTACTAATAATAGGTGAATGCATATACTAAAATGCACAGATAAAAATTTAACCAAGGGTTGTTTGGATTGCTTTCTTGATAGTCATAAAAATGCATGTTTTTCCCACTTAAAATTATTTAATTGTAAAAAAAAAAAAAAAAGATTGTATGCTTAATTTTTGAAATTTTATGCTGACATATGAACTTACTGAATCAGGATGGCACCTTTTGGTGTATGGGAGAAACAAATCAGTACAGATAAAGGTAAATGTGCTTAACAGACCCCATGCACATGTGCTGTCCTGGGGAGGCAAATGATGCAAAATTGTCCTAAACAGAACTAACACAACAATAAATTTAATGTCTTTCTCTGGTTGACCACTGAGAGCAGCATGTTGGTTATATAAAGCCTGTATATTCCTATGAGACAAGAAGTAGAGCTGGAGATAGCTAAACCTAAGTACCTCAGTGGAGATAGTGAAATAGTATGAGGACTGTGTGGCCAAAGCAAAAGCTAAAGTATTTTAAAAGTAAAACTAAAAAGGATCAGAACACTTAGCAGCAATGTTGCCAATATTTCTTTGATATTTTTATCCACTGTTCCCTTTCTTCATTTGCTAAATCTCAAGATCCTCTATTGCATACAGCACTGTCAAGCAAACACCTTTTTTATCTGTCTTGGTGAGACTGCCTGTCTCTTGATAGGTTTGGGTCTAATAAATTCTGAGGAATCAGAGTGGGGTTGTTCCCCTGCCCTCCTCCCTCAGCCTCTTCATCAGAAACTGTAGAAAAAGCTAAATGTCTTGAATCCAAGTTAGAAGGAATGGCTTAATTAAGAAATAAAAACCAGAAGTTTTGCATCTGGCTAGAAAACACTCTAAAAGTTTTTTTTTTTCTGTATAAAATGTTGCATAATTACTGCTACAATATCATCTGAGATGGCAAAGACTCTTTGTGTTCTCTTTCCGTTGAAAGATGGAGTACCTTCTTATTGAGAATTTCATGGAGAAATCATCAGGTTCACTGGTGCTGTTTGGCTGTCCTAATGAAAGCTCACCAATTAGGTAAGCACTAAAACTAAAACATCTATTTATTTGCCACCAAAGTAAAACTATTCTGCAAGAAATCCATGCCTTGCTATGTCTACAGCAGTATTCCTGAAATTCTTTGGTCTTTAAATGATAATGTAGCTCTTTCTATTACCAGCACTATAAATTAAAATTCATTAACCTGATTGGGGTTTTGTTATTAACCTGAGAAAGGCTAACCCTGTGGAAGACAGACACACACACGCTGTGATAATCTTTGAAGACTGAAATGTAAAATCTATCTGATCTCATCACTTTATATTATTTTCTGGTCTAGTACTGCATTTATTTGCACTTGTTTTTTTGTTGTTCTGGGTTGGGGTTTTTTTGGTCATTTGTTGCAAAACTCAAGGAAGTTGAGCATCACACAAAAGAAATTTAATTTATTGCTGAACAAAAACATCAATTGCACTAAATCAATAGATAAATTGTTTAATTAATTATGTATTCAAATACAGTAGTACTCATGTACTTTGAATACTTATGTATTCAAATACAGTAGTATTTGTTTTACTGACAACTTGTTCTTACCACCCACACTCACAATACAGGCTGAGTTCAATAAAGCACCACAAAAAGCATGTGGTATCTCAGTGCGGATAAGAGAAAAGCCAACTTTTACCACAAAAAGGCTCACTGACTGAAAACTTTATAATTCCAGAAAGCTCTACCATCTTACTGGTGTCACAGGGTGCTCCAAACCCCCCTTCCCCCAGCTCCATCAGCGGAGGTTTGAATGGGGGAAGACAAAGGCGCGAAATTGCCTTCCCCTCCCCCTGGGGACAGGTAATTTCTCCCATTCTTGCTGCCAGGGCGCAGGTCCCTCACAGGTATTTACCGGTGGGGAAGTCCACTGAGCTTTGGAAACGTGATCAGCAGGTACTTCACATATTGGCCTGGACGATTGTCTACGAATATCTTCAACAGGGTGCGCAGAAAGCAGTTGGGGCTCTCATTTTTCACAGCTCTTGTTCATTTCTGGGGCCTGCTTATCATGTCTCTGCCATTTGGGCATTCATTTTGGACTCTACTCACTCTGCTCTGGATTCATGGCGAAATTGGAGCTCGGCACCCTGACCGAGCTTCTCCCCCGACCTGCCTGGAAGCGATCCTCCCTGCCTGGGAGCGTTCCTGCCTGCCGTGAGTGATCCTGCAGCTTTTCCTGGCGCTGTTCAAGCTGCTAACTGCACGTTTTCCCTCGTGGCAGTCGTGTCTACGGACAATTTGCTTTCTGGCGGGTCCCCTTTTGGATTTGAGCCACGTTACCCACAAAATTGAATTACAAAACCTGCAGCCTGCTTTGAAGACAGAGACCTAGGGACCGTCTTCAAATTCCTGTTCCAGTCTCATGAGTAAAATCAGCATTCTCCTACTTCCCTAGCAGTTCTTGGCTGGCCTCTGATTTAAAATCATCATTCTCATACCTCCCTAGAAGTTCTTGGCTGGCCTTTGATTTATAAGTGGGGTAGAGCTATTTGTGGCTTAGCTTTTTCCACTTTCTGATTCCTCTAAATTATACTAAAATTGCCCATAAGCATCCTCGTGGAATTCACGACTAAACAGAACCTGTAAATAAATTTAAATCAGTTTTGTACATAATTTGGGGGTGTGGTTTTTGAGAAAAATAAAGATAACTGTATTTTTATAATTCCCACCTCGTTAATTTAACCCAAATTAAACAACTGGGTGTGAAGAAATGGAGATGGAGTAAAGCATTGCATGGGAACAAACAAACAAACAAAAAAAAAATCAACATTTGAGTAAGGACAGCCTTAAAGTAGTGAAAAAATTAAAGCATTTTGCATGAGAACATTAACAAGAGAAATACTCTTACCCAAAATTTTTTGAGGAAGGAGGGAGAAAAAAAAAATGTTCTGACTAGGTCACAGAATCTGAAGACAAGAAAATGAACATTTTTCAGACTCATGCATTTATGCATTCATAACTTTTCCACCAGAAAAAGCTGGATTTATGTCAGCTTCTGGACAGAAGAATATATCTATATATCTCTATATCTCTATATATCTATATCTAGATATCTATCTATATATATACACACATGTGTATATGTATGTATATATATGCACACATATACACACACACATATGTGTGTGTCCATATATATACACATGTATGTGTATATATATAAAATATACATATATAAATAAAAAAATAAGTATACATATATATATATAAAAAATATTTTCCCCCCCTATTAGCCCTTTCCTTTTGTATTTAACATATACCTAATTTTAAGGGTCTATTATGCCTACAAGAAATGCTGCCTTATAAATTTGTCTATATTATCTGGATATCATTAACTATGATTTTATAATTACATTTTTTCATAGCTCAGATGAATCTTACTGAAAATATTAATGCTTCAGCTAACCAAAAAAAAAAAAAATCTGTGTGGATTGATTTAGAGTAAAGATACCACAGCTTAACACCTGCTACAAATAACATTCTGGTTCTAATTAAAAGGGCAGTGAAATGTTATTCTTTTTCTTTTTTTTTTTTTCTCAAAAAACGTTGCAGCTCCTCACCACGTTCCTGACAAGCTGAATCTCTAGACCTATGACTCTGAGGAGACCTAATGCAGGACAAGGAACTTTAGAAGTTACTACAAGCATTCACATCTACTCATCTCTGTCAGTTCAAGCTATATTTGTTCATTGATCTAAGTGGAGTTTTTCTGCTCGACAAGGCTGTAAACAGCTGCCAAAGTCTGGCATGAAGGTGGCAAAAACCACAAAAAAGGGTTGACAGTAAACAGCATCAGAGAGATTCAAGTTGTGTTGCACTATCAGAATGCGATAGCAAAACTGGACACTTTTTAAGTCCAAAACCAGGGTAAGTTTCACTGTATCATCCTTTTACACTTCATGAAAACAGATGATCAAAATATAATATACTTGCAAGTATGCAGATATACTTTGTAAGATGTAGAAGCTTCTTCTAAGACACTTGTCTTTGTTTCTTTTTTGTAATTCCTGAAGTACTGCTTGTGGATGCCTGCTTTTGCAGGGCTTTTCTAAGCACAGCAGATTAGTCATTTTGATCACTTTTCATCCTCCAAGTACCTATTTCTTTTACAGTGGAGATGTTTACTTCTGTTTTTTTTTTTTTCAAGTCAGGAAGAATTTTCAGCAATGTTCAGAAAATCTGAACATTGATGCTTCCTATACACTCATTTTGCATAAGAAATTAACTTCTCTCCTTCAAATAACCTGTGAATAATGAACATATTTCTATTCACTTAAAAGTACCCAACTTACAAGTTTTTGTGGTTTTAGAAACATGGTGTTTGACTTGATGTTGTGAAGTAGTGTTGCCTTTGTAATTTGTAAGAATTTTTTTTCTACAATTGGAAAAAAAAAACAAACATAAAAATCACACAAAATTCGCAGAAGCCACAAACCAAAGATACAGTATAAAATGTCATGGCTAGCATCCTATATTAAAGTCTCCGACAGTATTTTATACCACCAAAACTAGTGAATGTTTTACTAAAACAAAAAATTAGAGAAGCAGGGGCAAAATAAACCTACTGAAGAGTAAACTAAAAGATTTTCACGTTATTTTGATTGTAAGTGTTCAGGCCATTTTAACTAGAGTACTTAGGAAGATGCTGATTTTTAATATGATGATATTGTTTGCAAAAAGTAGAATTACACAGTAAGGACACAACTCCAGTCTTTACGATCCTCACTTCTATGCATTTGGTTTTTTATATACACACACACATATATATATATTTCATAGATTCTTAACTGTTGTATAAAATTACTTCAATCTTTGAGGTTTCTAGCTTACCCTTTTGTCAATCATTCCTTTTTATCTAAACCTTTCATTTTCACTGTATTACACTATTTAACAAATGACTCATGAAGATAAAAATTATTTTCCTTGCCTAATATTTCCATACTTCAAATATATATATATACGCTTCATTACTTTTTAGTTTTCTTGCCAAAGCATATGCCTTGAAATCCTCTCTTTAACCCCTTCACCCAATCTTCTCTTAAGTCTGTCCAGTCAAGGGCTTTCTTACTATAAGGAACCTAAAAGTGAATTGTAAGGATAGGCATCAAGCAATACAGTATTTCACCTATTTCCAGATTTATAGTATGCTTTTCATACTGTGCGTAGCCAGTGTTTTCATATGTGGGGAAGCTTCATTTCACTGCAAAGTGATGACTAAGGTGCTATTCACCTTCATTATCTGTCATAGAATCATAGAACATTAGAAGTTGGAAGGGACCTCCAGAGATCAAGTCCAACCCCCACTGCCAAAAGCAGGATCAAAAGCAGGGTAGTCTGCACAGGAATGCATCCAGGTGGGTTTTGAAAGTCTCCACAGAAGGAGACTCCACAACCTCTCTAGGCAGCTTGTTCCAGTGCTCTGTCACCCTCACTGTAAAGAAGTTTCTCCTCATGTTGAGGTGAAGCCTTCTGTATTCAAGTTTGTATCCATTGTTCCTTGTCTTATTACTGCACACCTCCAAAACCAGATTGCCCCCCTCCACTTGACACCCACCTCTCAGATATTGATAGAAATTGATCAGATCCCCTCTCAGTCTTCTTTTCTCAAGACTAAACAGCCCCAGAGCTCTCAGTCTCTCTTCATAGGGGAGATGCTCAAATTTCCTAATCATCCTCGTGGCTCAACAGTGCTTAAATTCTGCTGCATAAATGTCTATTTCAGTAATTTAATTCATTAATGTTTTCCCCAATATAACTCCATTTTTTATACCCCCAGTATTTCTGTTTGAACAAGACTCATGCTAGCTCTATGGAACTCAGTAGAAGTGCTTCTTTTGACATTAATCTTCCTTTCCACGTGTTACTTCTCTTTATCCTTTGATGTTTTACAATTGAAAGGAGTTGAGAATGTTCCCCACTAGCAGTGAATATTGCAATATTAAAGATACATGGTTTTTGCAAGATAGGAAGGTATGGGGGGAAAAAAAAAGAGTCTGGAGGATTCAAAGACTCCTGCAAAAAGAGGGTAGGTGTAAGCCACAGGCCATTTCTAGGATTTATTCCCTTTTATCTCTACAGTTTCCTAAACTTTAATTCTTCTGAGAGATACAAACGGAATAAATTCCAGGTGCTGGAGTTTTTTGGTTTGTATTTTTTTCTGTTGTGTTTTTTTGGGGTTGCCTTTTTTTCCCCATTCACATACTACTATGCCCCCTAATAAATTAAGTTATATTATTTCTATAGGCATGGGAACTCTCCTATGTAGAATTAAAAGAAGGATGTGACATGGATATTTTTCCCATTTGCATGACATCTGCAGTGAGCATTCTTTTTTCAGATATCCATACTCTCACAGTCAGCAAATAGGAAGATATGAATCTACTGCACTGCCAGTAGATGTTACTCTTTGATACAGTTTATGATCAAATTTATAAGCCAGAAATTTGATAAGATATGATTTATTAGATATCAAAATTTATTTTTCTGAGCTAATTTGATTCGGGTTCATTTGCCTGGTCAACGATAGGTTGATTACACACAATAGGATGCTAACGAACAATGGAATAACAGTCTAGGAAAATCAGAAACTTGGAATAGAGAGGAACAAACTGGAAACTCTTATAACATGAAAACAAACAGCAGTACTGCCTCGGGTGGCTGGGTCAGCCCCCTTGGCTTTGCAACAGAGTTAAACCACAGGAAAATAGTTTACAAACCTTAGATATAACCCGGGAAATTATCTTAAGTTACTCACGAACCACTGAGCTGCTAATCATGAAAACCTCGGCCGGATGAAGCGATACACGGAGTCGCAATTTGTAATCCAAAAGGCAGGGATAATCCAAAAGGCACACCCCCAAAATTAGAGGAAGTGAGAGAGAGAGCACACTGCTGCAATGAAGGGCTGGGACTCAGCACGCTGCTGCTAGAACAAAAGAAGGCAATCACCCTGAAGGCAGGAGTGCGAAGCAGGTGCTTGTCACCACCTCAAATCCCGTTAATGAACAGGGTGTGGGATCTCAAATCATCCTCTATAAGTGCCCTTTCTGCCCCCAATGGCAGATTACCTACTCAAATGTAGCCAATCAGTTAAAAATGCTGTATGGAGGGCAAACTGCACGTGCCTTCTCGACTAGCCTCGGACACGTGCAGCTGTCTATGTGAAACGTGAGGCACGGGGTGCAGCGTCCACCCCACCCAGGCAGCACCTGCCTATTGGCTGCTTGACCTCAAACCTGGACCCTGCAACAGGAAGAGAGGGCAGTGGCAAACAGGTTTAGCTGGTTTGTTAGTGCCTCTTCCAGGACACTCCTTACACAGATACATGATTATACACAGAGGACTGCAGACAGGTGATTCTGCCTGTTCCTCACATACCATATGAAGAAAATGAAATACATATATAAAAGATTTATATCAAACTCATAATCACCAACTATTCTGTAAGTAGGAATTGCAGTGATTCTTAAGGGAGCATGAATCATAGAGTTATTCAGGTTGGAAAATACCCTCAGGACCATCAAGTTCAATCATTAATCTAGCACAGCCAGGTCCACCACTAACCCATGTCACTGAACATCACATCTCTATGTCTTTTAAACACCTCCAACAATTCCACCACTTATCTGGGCAACCCGATCTAGAGCTTGACAGACCTTTCAGGGATCTCACTAACATCTAATCTAAACCTTTTCCAGTGCAACATGAGGCCACTTCTTATTGTCCTGTTGCTAGTTACTTGGGAAAAGAGACTGAACCCTCCTTGATTTCAGGAGGTTGTAGAAACCAAAAGTTCTGCCCTCATCTTCTCCTTCTCCAGGCTAAACAGCTCCAGTTCCCTCCCTCTTTATAAGACCTGTTGACCAGCTTTGTTGCCCTTCTCTGAACAAGCTCCAGCACCTTGAAGTATTTGTTGTAGTGAGACCCCCAAAACAAAGTATTTGAGGTGCAACCTCACCAGTGTTTCAGTGCAAGGGGATAATCACTTCCCTTCTTCTGCTGGCCACACTATTTCTGACTCAAGCTGGGATGCTGTTGGCCTTTCTAGCCACCTGGACACACTACTGGTTCATATTAAGCCAGCTGCTTATTGTTACCTCCAGATTACATTCACACATGAGTCAGAGTTGCTTTGCATAATCGACCATCATAGGTAAGGCAAAAGGAATTTTTCTATTTCATCTTGAAGTCTCTCCTGTCACATGTTACATCATTCTTCAGAACAATTTTTATCTTTTGGATATAGTGTTAAAAGAGTTTTTGTCCTCAGCAGAGAAGACAAGATATTTTGTCATAAGGAAGAAGGAATTGATATGACAAATACCAAACAAAATATCAGACATTTCATGGGGTTGGGGTTATTTTGTTGGTATATTGTCTTCACTGATGTGTGTATGGTAAAGGGCATTGCATGTAGTCTCTACAGAAATGTGCTATTTCAGAATTAATGAGTTTTACAAATTATAAGCAACTTGTTATTCTGTATAACAACTGACACTGGCAAAGTAGTAAGCCTTGCTAAATTTACAACTCTTGAATAACCCAGGTGGAGCTGACATGTTTAGCCAGTAGCCAAACAATGAGTAGGAACTACAGTGTTTAAGGGTAGAGCTTCAGAACTAACACAACATGATTTATGACTGGAGCCATGCATTTCTTATTCTTCTTTTGAACTTTATCTAAAGACAAGGAATATACAATCCAGTCATGTAGTTATGGGGGATTCAGTTTATTTTTCTCCTTTTTTTTAAGCAAACAAACAAACAAAAACCACCCGGAAAACAGAACTGAGGGTAACATAGGAAGAAGTCTTGCTGGAAATTCTAGGAAATTCTCAAATTCTAGCCATAAACTTGAATGTGACTTGGAAATTACAGAGAAAGGGATGCACTCAGAAAAAGAGAGACTATTGGTAATTTGATTTAGGGGTCACATTTTGAGATTGTTTGCTTGTAAACCTTTTGTGGCAATCTGTATCTGAAAGCCTGACCATGAATATTTGCTTTGCTGTTTATCTTCTGTAATTTTAGGAGTAAAGTAAATCTGGATGACACTGATGAGTTCAGGATAACCTGTCATAAAGGCACCAAATTATATTAGCTATGCAAAAGTCCCTGTAGAGAATTTAACTCCAGTAAGTTTAAGCCACATAGGCTGGAATGCGTTATTCACACAGATATACGAATTTAGCCATGGGTTTAGAATTGCAAAATGTTAAACTATGGAAAGTAGTCCCTTTGACAGAGACAAACCAGTGTTTTCCCAACAAACAGCAGATACCTGAGATCATTTTCTGACCTGACTTGGAGTAAACTTAACAATTTCACACAAACATTCCTAAGTAGGGCTACGGCTGGTTTAGGGCCCATCTTATTTGACTACTGTTACAATTAATTATTGTGATTCTAAATATTGGGGGGAGGGAGGTGTGTGTAAATATATATGTACATACATACACAAATCTCTTCACTGACTTAAGCATCATGCATGACTTAAGTGTGCATGAAGCAATCACTTTAGCATTAACAGCACATCAATAATCCTGGAGTAGATGGCAGTTGAATGTAAAAGCATTTTGCCCTTGCAGGTTTCATGGTATAGGTCTGTGTTATATGTCTGTGGAGCAGAGGGAACAAGAAACTATTATCTATTAGCTATAGTGAACATCTAAATAATTTAATGCTATATTAGTAATTTCAGAGCTGCTTTGGGTTTCCTTATTCAAAATATGGTGAGTGCTGAACTCATGCAAAGAGAAAACACAAAGTACAAAGTAGTTATCAGTGCTGCTTGATCAATAAAATTCTTAGTCACTACCCAAATATTATGTCCACGAAGGAGCAAAATTCAGTGAAATTTCATAAAAGCAGACTTTGATCAGTGGCACTTTTCTGTTTGCTGACTGACAGACATCTACCCTACAGCCCCATTATTAAAATCAGGTGTTTTCTGCAACAAATATTGATGTTGTCCACATAAGATCAGGTGACATTTGGATGTATGAGCAAAACAGAGGAGAGCACAAAGGTGCTTTCATTCTTTAAAAAGAAATAAACAAGTGTGTGAGGGAAAAAAATAAACATTTTTCTTACAAAGGGCACCATCCATATCCCATTCGATCCATTCAATTCAATCCAATCCAACCTAAAAGAGTAAGGAATTTCAGCTTTCACTTGAGCAATATCATTAGAAGTTCTTGTAGTCAACACAAGCAGTTTTTTGATAATTCCAAGCTCTTTTATCCAGACTTTTCCTTAAATCCAAATAGATTGCTCAGATTTACCATGGGTACAAAATACAGATACAGACACAGGTCAAGCACAGATCAGTGAAAAATAAACTGTTTTCTGGGCTGATACAGTTTATTATCAAATTTATAAGACAGAAATCTGATAAAGTATGAATATGATTTATTAGATATCAAGAATTATTTTTCCGAGCTAATTTGATCCATGTTCGTTTGCCTGGTCGCTGATAGGTTGATTACACACAGTAGGAGGCTAATGAACAATGGAATAACGGGCTAGAAAAATCAGAAACTTGGAATACAGAGGAACAAACTGGAAACTCTTATAACGGGAAAGCAAACAGCAGTACCGCCTCGGGAGGCAGGACAGACCCTCCTGGCCTCTCTGTGGAGTTACGCCACAGAGAAACAGTCTGTGAACTTTAGAAATAACCACGTAAATTAGCTTTAGTTACTCATGAACCACTGAGCTTCTAGTCACCAAAATTTTGCCAACTGGAGAGATCCACAGAGCTGCAATTTGTAATCCGAAGGGCAGGGATAATCCAAAGGCAAATCCCACATTGGAAGAAGTGAGGCAGAGAAAGAGAGCATGCTGCTGTGGTGTGGCTGCTACTAAGATAAAAGCAGGTAATTACCCTGAAGACAGGCACGAAGTGGGTGCTTGTCGCCGTCTCGAATCCCATTAACGAACAGGGTGTGGGTTTTCGATTCATCCTCTATAAATTCCCCTTTTGAAACCTGAGCAGCCCAATGGCAGATTACCTTTAAAAATATTT
Organism: Indicator indicator; assembly: GCF_027791375.1. Taxonomy (NCBI): domain Eukaryota; kingdom Metazoa; phylum Chordata; class Aves; order Piciformes; family Indicatoridae; genus Indicator; species Indicator indicator. Next base: position 80,351,843 of record NC_072053.1, read on the forward strand.
CCAATCAGTCCAAAGTGCTGCATGGAGGGCCAACTGCACAGGCCTTCTCGACTAGCCTCGGACACGTGCAGTTGTCTGTGTGAAACGTGAGGCACGGGGTCCAGCTTCCACCCCCTAAAGCAGCCTCAACGGTGCCTGCCTATTGTCTCCTTGACTCCAACCTGGACCCTGCAATGGTGAGGGAGGAGAAAGGGCAGTAGCCAAACAGGTTTAGTTGGTTCATTAATGCCTCTTCCAGAATAGGAGCATGATTTGCATCATCACCATAAAAGAAAAAAAAAAAAAAACCAAACCAAAAATCATCACAGTAAATAAAAATCACCACGGTAATTGAAGGTATGACTTTCACACCTACACTCATGGTGTGCCTCCTAGAAGTAGCTGAACTGCTGCAGAACTTGTGGAACAAAGATGTTGTATTTCTTCCCTGCCTTTATCTGCATCATTGATTCTTCATATCTTCAACTTTGTTCTTTCACAATGCTTGAGAATACTGGTATACATCTGTCTCGTAGTTAAATCAGTTTCAACATCCCTTTTACCAAAAATTCAACCAACTCTGCACTTACCTAACATTTGAATTGATGAAGTACAACAAATTATGAGGGTCAGGCAGCACTTTCTTTCTTTACCACATTCACTCATAGCTTCATTATATTGTTAATAAGAACACAGCTATTTTAAAATCAGTATTTGTGTAATTTTAGTACAAGATGAAGGTGCAATTTAAATTTACCCAGTTATTATATTTTATACCAGCAAGAAAAGAAAGACTAGTATTGAAAATAAAGTGTTTTTTAATGCTAAAGAAAAATAAAATAATCAGTAAAATTACATTACATCTATTAACCGGAAGAATGAGAGCTGATGCCTGTGAAATGCCTCGAGAAACTTACTGATAGAAGATTCCAGTTTTTCCTTTTTGTTAGGTCAATGAGACTTATAAGGCAGCAGTGGTTTCTGAGGAATGGAAGATGCTAAGGAGAGCACACCAGAAGGACAGTTCCACTTATTCACAAGAATATGGAAGGCAAAGGGACACATTGTTACCCATTCTCACTTCTTGTGAATTCACTGGGAATTTTCCTGATCATTTCTTGAACATGCTCTTCCTTTTTTTTTCCTTCACCCCTCTCAACAGGCTCTTCTGGCAACAATTTCAAGATCTTTTTGATTGACTGCATAAAAAAACATTTTCTTTTAGCCATTTTATACAGACACCTTACTAACTTTACCCTAGTTCTTGTGCTGTGTGGATAAACAGTTCTATGTTCACTTTAATCTTCATGATTCTGTAAATGCTGATCAAATCTCAGCTCTGCTGATCTTTTTCTCTTCAAACTGAAGAGTATCAGTTATTCCAGTTGTTCCTCTTAGGCAACAACAGTCTCATATCAGCTATTTTGAGATTTGTCAGACATCTCTTAATCCACTTCACAACTGCTTTAATTGGTGCTCCTTTCTTAAAATAGGACATTGTCTAGCTCTAAATTCAAGGCTTTGTAAAAAAGCCAAATGGGTTATGTATATTAATTTATAAACCACATTCTTATTTACATATGCAATAACAGGAAATCTGAATGGAATTAATCTGCTTTGACAAGAACCACCTTCCAAAAAAAGTGTTGGTTGGAAGAAACTTCTCTTTCCTTTAATTCCTCACTGATTTAGTTCGCTACACATTTCTCCATTTTCCACCATCTCAAGGTTTTTTAACAGCTGGGAGTAGTTCCTGCCTGCTTGATATTTAAGCTACCCATTTTTTTAAATAAATTTTTTATAATTTAAATTTATTTGACACAATTAGAATGGCAGAATAAGAAAACAGTAATTCATACACCTTGATGGGCAGTAGAGGAGAGTGGGGTTTGTGTTTTGTTTTTGTTTGGTGTGCTGTTGCTTTTTTTCCCCCCATAATTCACTGTTTATAAACTTATCTAAATTCAGACAACAGACCAGTAGTGGTCCTAAGATGTGGCAGAAGTTAACTTTCTCCCACACCAGAGCATAACCAGGATGCTTACCTGCCTGCAATACCCAGGCTGGAAGCCTGAATGATCCCTGAAAGTGTCTGCAGGGGAGCTGAAGCAGTCAGGTGAGAGTAATGAAGACTGGTTTTACAGTGGAGAGCTGGAATCCCCCTCCCACACTGACAATAACCATGCTAGCTCAGTGCAGAAGCAAATGAAGCTGTATTTACAGGCAAAACTACAATCTATGATGAAATGCAATGAATATCTACAAATATACACTGTTCACAACTTTTAGAAATAGGTACAATTAACAGAAAAACACAACAAAGCCCCCAGTCCCCGAGAAGGGGCTTCTTCCCCTCCCCCTTCCCAGAGCAGGCAAAAGGGAAGAAAGCCAAGAAGCTGAGAGGTTTGTTAAACTTAGCTTGGGGTGTGTTATATCCAGCCAGAAGAAGAACGGAGCAGACAGACTGACAGACTGCCTGACTGCCCTGTATCTTGTTTTGAGTACTGACTCTTAATTTCTCTCTCTCCAATGGAAGTGTTTAGAATAATTATTATTTTGGTTTCTTACACCCAATAGTTTTTTATTTGCATTCTTTCACTTTTCTGCTCAAACTTTGTGAAGAAAAATTAAAGACACAGTCTTAAAACCATCACAAGTAGGATGAATTTTTGTCTGTTTTACTGTTTTCTCCTTGTCTAAGCTTCAAACTAACAGAAACGTGAATATCTCTGAATTTTGAGTAGCACAATCTGCATTTCTTCTCTTGTTCTTTAATTATAGGCAGTGCTATTATTATATAGACATTTTTCTCATAAATCATCATCTAAGGTTAAAATTCAAAATGAAGTAAGGGTATAGTTATATTACAAAAGTATACAAAATAAACTCAAATTAAAAAAAAATAGAAAGGTGGACCTCGAACATTATAAAAGCAAAGGCAGTGATTGTTATTTTGTCGTGCTGTTAAAATAGAAGCAACATAAATCTGAACTTGAAAATGTATATAAGTGATTTTTTTAGATATAAATAATGTATATAGTTTAATTAGTGTCAATATATTTATTTAACATTCTACTTGATCAAATACATTGTAGTGTGATCAAAACACATTTGAAACACTAGAAACACTAGCCTGTTTGATTACATCCATTCAAAAACTACCCTCAAAGGTACCACAAACACACACTACACTCAGTATTAAGAAACAGAGCTCTTGTGACCCAGACAAGCACAAATTTATAACCACAGAACGTCAAAAAACATGGTTTGTATTCAATATTTGTTTTGGTTTTCCCCATTAATAAATACATTTTGAGAAGTGTATTACTTCTTCTTTAATTATTGTTGAAAATGTTTTTTCCATGGATGATCTTGTGCCACACCAGTAGCTTGCTATCACACATCCATTTTTGAATGGGTGTATTTAAATATAGACCTCACCTTTTGTGTTTATCTCAGTCTGTCATACTGCTAACTCCTACCACATATACTGTTTCTGTAAATAAACGCAATACACAATTGCTACTCAAAAGATGAGTGGGGAATTCTGAGTTTTCTAGACCTCCTATATATCTGGAGTTAAAAGGATCAAAGACCTCAAGCAGAAGGCAAGTTGCCATGAGTAGATATTTTTGGAAGAAGATTAGAGCAGAACAGAAACTCAGTGTTTTGCATGTGATGTGGAAAGGTTTTTAAACATATAAGCATGTATCAGATCACCATAAAACACCGAAAAGCACAGTTTGGCAGCTATATGAAATACAAGAACAAACAGAAACTGAAGAGCCAGCTATAAGTATAATCTGTGAAAGGCACAGATTATTGTGCACAACAGATTCACCTTTAGCAGAGAAAAGGAGAAGAAAAAAAGAAGAAAAGCATGAAGTTAAAATGTAAATTTTATTTTATTCTTAAAGTGTGCCATCTGTCTTCATTTCATAAATCCATTTTTATGGGGTTGCCACTAGAGCAAGAGGAGCGTGGGACACACAGGAAAGATAAATTCCCTTTTCATAGGGAGCCAAAATTTAATGTGCCATAGTCATTCTGGCTGCATATCTTGGAAGCATCACAAATACCAAAATGTCATGCTTAGAATTTTACTGATAGACATAGCTACCCTAGTCTGTAGCAAACAGTGCAACTAAAGTAATTCTCAGCAACTCAGTTTCATACCTACAGCACTTATTAATGCTTCATACAGTGTGTGGAGAGGTTTCATCTAATTGAATTCCAGAAAAATACTCATGTGGACACACAGTTGGATGGTCAGCTGGCTTGGAGATGAAACGTGTTTCAGTACTTCTAAGTGATATTTAATCTGTCTCGGCTTAGTCTGAAGACTACACTAAGGATTAGCCAACTTTAGCAAAATTTGTGTGCAATTAGTGAACACATATTTTTGAAAAAGATGATGTAACGTGTTCATCTAAGTATTGCATATGTGAATGTACTTGTACATATGCATTTATAGTATGTGATCAAATACCAACTTAGTGAAACACTTTTTGCAATTTTAATTCATAGTTATATTATTTAAGACCAAATATAGTCCCACAGATAAGATGTCACAGATTTATTAAGATAGATGTCAGCATCCAGTGCTACTTATCAGGAGGTCAAACAGGAAAAGCCTGTACAAAAAGTGTAATGCACTGTGCAGTGTCTCATTTTTAACACAGATGAGTTGGGAAACAGGTCTGTACAGGTAGGAAAGATAGCTCTAGACATTATTCCCCTGGCGCACACATGAAATTCCTATTGGCATTGACAAAGAGGAGAATTTAATCTACTACGTACAGAACAATGCGTTAGGAAGTCATCACTGTAAATGAAATCACACACAGCTATTTAACTGTGACAGTTTAGAGAAAGAATCTGTTCTATTTCAGCATCTCTGGAGAGGGGTAGCACGTGTCCTATCTCAGCAAGCTGATCTGAACACAGACAGTGTGGCAACATTGGCAGCAGATGTCTTTGTATTCCCTTCCCAACTATCATCCACAGAATAAATTATTAAAAAGCTTATCTGTCCAGAGGAAAAAAAATAAAATAAAAGAATTGAAGGTTCTTTTTTTTTTTCACTTCTGTGTGGCTTGGGAATGTTTAGCAATTTTGAACACGTTTTAAAAGTGCATGATTTGTACAGCTATTCTTACTGTAACCATACCATTCTAGCAGATCCTCATGATACTACTCAATAAGGACATTCAAGATGAAATTAGGATTTTCCACTTAATTTCTGTAAGCTTTGCTGACTTCACAGAAAATTACTTCATTAAATAAAATTTAAATTACTTTGCATTGATGGTTTGTCCCTGCATTGTTTGTTTAGTGAAGTAAAATCCACTTATACCAGCAGATAGAGAACAAACACAGCAATCTCTCAACTGTGCAGTGAACTGGTAGCTGTAATCAAAATTACCAACTAGAGAAAGACATTGAAATAAAATACAGCCAAGGAAAAAAAATTGAATTTCCCTAGAATTAAAAGCCTTAGGTCTTTGCAATGAATGCAAAAGATTTTTACTATAATATGAATATTCCAATATCATTTTTAGCTAGAATGACAGCACGATACAGGCCACAGCACTTCCCATTTGGGTGTAGGGGTACTGACAAGAGCACTGTTTTTTTAACAGTAAGCTTTCTCTGGAAATAGCTACTACAAGAGGAAAGGAAAAATGTTATTGCACAATCTATTCTTCCTCTTCCCTGTCAGAGGATGTTTTGAAAGAAGCAGTTATGGATCTAGGAAGGTTAATCTAATATATCGTAGAAAATTTTGCCAATGTATTTTCAAAAGAATGATTCATTAAAAAAACAATATAAAGTCTCTTATGAGCAAACAACCCAACAAACTGAGAAATGCAGAGGAGGAAAGAAGGTTATGTAATTTTGCTGAAGAACCACTTATTAACTAATAGCTGGACAACAGTAGGGTTCTCTGGTTAGCTCAAAGACAGTCTGGGGGTTTGTGTGGGTTTTATCCCTTCTCCGGATAGGAAGATGGAAAGAGAGCACAAGGGAAGGAAGAGTTAGCAACTAAGATGATGTTTAAAATCATAGAATCATAGAACTGTCAGCGCTAGAACAGACCTCAAGTATCATCTAGTTCCAAGGCCCCTGCCACTAGGTCAGGTTTCTCAGAGCCACATCCAGCTTGGCCTTGAAAACGTTCAAGGATGAGGCTTCTACGACCTCCCTGGGCAACCTATTCCAGGCTCTTACTACCCTCATGGTGAAAAACTTTTTTCTAACATCCAATATGAATCTACCCACTTCTAGGTTTGCTCCATCCCCCTAGTCCTATCACTACCCAACATCCTAAAAAGTCCCTCCCCAGCTTTCTTATAGGCCCCCTTAAGATACTGGAAGGCCACAATAAGGTCTCCTTGGAGCCTTCCCCTCCCCAGACTTGACAGTCCCAAGTCTCTCAGCCTGTCTCTATAGGAGAAGTGCTCTGGCCCTCTGATCATCCTCGTGGCCCTTCTTTGGGCGCATTCCAGCACATCCATATCTTTCTTGTAATGATAAAAGGACTATAATGCATGTCATCATAGGTATGGCATGGCATGGGTAAAGATCTGGCAACAAGACTCTATGCCGCAGGGCGTTCTGGCAGTGAACAACCAGCAGAGCTTTCTGGCATACCATCAGGAGTGAAGAGCCTGCCTGAAATCTGAGATTTGTATGATTATGTGCCCTGAGTGCCTGTAAACAGGAATTTCCTTTACAGTGAGAACAATGCACATCTTGTAGAACTCTGAAAAGAATAGGGTATCTGTCATTATGAGAAATAGGATTAATAAGCTCACGTGCTTGCTAATACAAAATTCTTCTGGTGGAATTTGTTGTTGTTGTTTTCCATTTTCTGTATTGTACAAATGATTAGCACATTTAAAAAATGGAAACAGTCTTTTAACTCTCGTATTAGTGGCTACAAATGTTCAGCCTGCAGGACTGGCTTCAATGGAAATTTCTTTATATAGTACAGAAGATGGTTTATGCTTACAGAGTTTATACTTGCACTAAGTTAGTAGACAGTACAGAGTACACAGAACACATGAGCATTTATACTTTTCATTAGCTCTGTTCAGTAGATGTTCTGGTTCAAAATCTTAGATGCAGCCCATCTGTTAGAATTAGCAATAACAACAAAAAACAGTGAAAACCGTGTATAACTGCATGATCAACTTGACTACTTGTCAGGGAGACCTGTCATGCTCTTAGTTCATCTCAGTGTGTGGCTTTCCTATTGAATTCCTACCTAAAGGTTCTCTTGAATACACACAAGATTCCTTTTGTTTCCCAAGCTTTGGCTTTCTATGACAGCTTCCCCCTGTTTTAAAGAAATCACAGTAAAACAGCTGATTGGTTGGATAAGAAACAATTTGGAGAAGCAGGGTCTGATTTTTATTAAAAAAAAAAAAAAAAAAGGTGAAGGGAAAGAAAACCACCCCAAAACAAAGCATAATCATTCCTGCTTTTCAGGATGAAATGGTTTGGCTTTCATCCAAGCTCGATGGAAAGACTGAGAGTAAAGATGTCATAAGTCCAAACAAACATCAATGTCATTTCTTCTTTTAGCTGAAATTTGTTATTTTAGGTGTTTGGAAGGCCTCAGATAATAGCTGGTCTGACCATAGATGTACAGTAACCAGGGGAGCAAGTACAGAAATCTGTTCACTGACAAAACATTTATTTACATAGCTTTAGTATGATCATCTTTAAAAATGAAAACTTCAGAATTTATCAGAGTAGACAAATACTTCAGTGAAAAATGGATTATCTGTAGGATATGTGATTAAAGCCCCATTTTGTCACCCACAGAGGAGTTCAGAAGCACTAGAGTAGTTGGAGGGACCTCAGTCAGGGGAATAAACTCCTGCCTCATCCCTCCTCAGGAAGGGGGCACACTGTGAGTTAAGGTGCATGTATGTTCACTTGTGTATATGCATATGCACATACATGCATGTGTGTACTGTATAGGTGTGTCTGCTAAGAACACATCTTAGCCTTATTGCTGCTGAATCTGTGGGATAGAGCTGTGATAGCCTCACTTTTGGGCTGCAGGATTCAGCAGCTCCCTGACTACATCACTGAGTGGTTCAACCTGTTTCATTTTCTTAGCTGATGAATTACTGACACATTACAGGGTTCTAAATCTAAAGTTTTGAAAGGTTTTGGTCGTGTTGACTGTGAACCCATGATAGTCCTCAGCACAAGAGACATGAATCTGCTGGCATGGGCCCAGAGGTGGCCACAAATGGGATCTGAGGGATAGAATACCTCTGCTGTGAGGACAGACTGCAAAACTTGGGGTTGTTTTTCAGCCTGGAGACGAAAAGGCTTCAGGGACACCTTCTGTAACTTTTCTGTACTTAAAGAGGGGCTGTAAGAAAGATGGGGACAGACTTTTTAGCAAGGCCTGTTGTGGCAGGACAATAAGTAATGGATTTACATTAGACATAACGAAGATTTATTCTATTTTATGGTGAGCATGATGAAACAGTGGAACAGGTTGCCCAGAGAGGTGGTAGAAGCCCCATCCTTGGAAACATTCAGGGTCGGGTTAGAGTGGGCTCTGAGCAGCATGATCTGTTAAAAAGTGTCCCTGCTTACTGCAGGGGGGTTGGACTACATGACCTTTAAATGTCTGTCTTCCAGCCCAATGCATCCGATGATTCTGGTTTAATATTCTATGATTCCACATACAGTTCCTTTGAATAGTATGTTCATGCCTCTTGTGTAATCATATACATCATTTACAGATGATCTCCTTCTATGCCAGGATGACCGACTGTTGGATGAGGGAAAGGCTGTGGATACTGTCTGCCTAGACTTTTGGAAAGGCTTTGATACCATTTCCCATAGCATTCTTGAAGCCAAACTGGCTGCTCATGGCTTGGATGAGCACAGGCTGTGCTGGATAAAGCACTGGCTGGGTGCTCAGGCCCAAAGAGTGGTGGTCAATGGAGTTAAATCCAGCAGGCAGCCAGTCACAAGTGGTGTTCCTCAGGGCTCAGTGTTGGGACCATTTCTGTTTAACATCTTTATTGATGACCTTGATGAGGACATGGAGACTGTCATAAGTAAGTGCAGGTAACACCAAGTCAGGTAGGAGTGTTGATCTGCAAAGGTAGGGAGGCTCTACAGGGGGGCGTGGGTGGATTGGATCAATGGGCTGACATTTATGGGATGAGATTCAAGAAGGCCGAATGCCAGCTCCTGCACTTGGGTCACAACAACCCCAAGCAACACTACAGGCCTGGGGAAGTGTGGCTGGAAAGCTGTCTGGCAGAAAGGGACGTGAGGGTTCTAATGGACAAGCAACTGAATATGAGCAAGCAGTGTGCCCAGGTGGCCAAGAAAGCCAAAGGCATCCTGGCTTGTATCAGAAATGCTGTGTCCAGCAGGAGTAGGGAGGTGATTGTCCCCTGATACTCAGCTCTGGTGAGGCCACACCTTGAGTATTGTGTCCAGTTTTGGGCACCCCAATACAAGAGAGGTGTGGAGCTGCTGGAGAGAGTGCAGAGGAGGGCAAGGAAGCTGTGAAGGGCCTGGAGAATAAATCTGATGAAGAGCAGCTGAAGGAGCTGGGGCTGTTTGGAGAAGAGGAGGCTGAGGGGAGACCTCATTGCTCTCTACAACTACCTGCAAGGAGGTTGTGGAGAGGCTGCTGCTGGCCTGTTCTTCCAGGTAATTAGTGATAAAACAAAAGGGAGTGGCCTCAAGCTGTGACTGGGTAGATTTAGACTGGACATTAGGAAATATTTTTTTTCCCAGCAAGAGTGGTCAGGCATTGGAATGTGCTGCCCAGGGAGGTGGTTTAACCCTGGGTTAAACACAACCCTGAATGTGTTTAAAAGTTGTTTGGATGTGGTGGTTGGGGCTATGTTTTAGGGGTAAACTTTGTAGAGTAGGATTATTGGTTGGATTTGGTGAATATTTCTGTGTGATTCTATAATATTTAGCATTTTCAATGTTAAGTTTTCATATTCTGTCATCAAAAGTTTCATGTTAAGATGTCATTTATTTAGATAGTGGTAATAATTCAAAGAAATTACTCATGTCACCAAAGCTTGATAAAATTTTTACAAGTGCTAAACAACCTAATGGGAGGAAAAAAAAGACTTTTTCACTTTGAAGCTGAGACATCCACTTAGAAATCCATTGTACACAATAATAAAAGTCCTTTTGAAATTGAAATGGTCAATACCCAAGAACATAGAGAGTTCAAGGGAGTAAAGTAGCCTGCAATATCCACAGCCTCTGCCTAAATATATATAATATTGCATTAAATATGGGTGTCTACACAGCTGTTAAAGACAATCTAAAATACCAATACCTTCATTCCTAAAAGAAGGAGAGCTGACACACAGGGCACTCTTCTGTCCTGTGGATTTCTTTTACTTTTGTCTTCAATTTAAGAAGGGATTTTGCAGTAGATGAAATGGAATTCTTTATTATCTGCAGTCATATGTACACACTCATGGCTGTAGTTGACATATATCCAGAGGTATGAGGAAATTTTATTACATTACTACATGTTTTATTAGAAAATCAGGAAGATTTTGTACAGAGGAATTGTAGCTGTCATTGTGATTTTCGAGGATACAGAAAATGAAATTATACCTGCACCTGCCTGGAGCAACCCAAATTCCTTCGCTATTAAACTCCTCAAGTTTCTGTGTATGAAAGATAACACAGTGAGTTTTATGACAGTTGATGTTCAGTTTGGTGGAGAATTAAACTCTGATTATATCTCAGTTTGTCTGAAACAAATCCTAGATTTGTCAAGGCAGTCTTTGACAGGATAAACTGTTGGGCAAGGTAATACAATCTGTAAAAGAAACCCCACCATCTCACAGTGAGAGAAATTAATACACAGTGGAAAATAACTATCATTACTGGAGTTTTGTCTTCATGCTTGTCACCTTGTCTGCCTTGTCTAGGCTAAGCATAAAGCTAAATTTTATGTCTACAGAAGGACATAAAAAAAATAAGAGTAATTTGAAAACAGATCAGTTGATACTCATTTTAAACATTATCTTTGAAGTAGGTGGCCTGAGTAAAATATCTTTTTTGGCAAAAGCTTTACGTAGTCAATAGGAAAAGAAAAGGAGCTGCACAAGGTTTAAAACAAAACAAAACAACAAAACAAAACAAGGCAACCAACGAACCAAACATAAAACAAACCAAACAAAAATCCTACACAAAACAAACAACACTATCACACACACATGCAAAAAACAAAAACCAATAAAAAACTCCAAGAAACTAAGCAGAAAAATTTAAGATATTGGTGGATTTTTGAGTCCTTAACATAAAACTATTATTGAAAGTACATTATAGAATAAAACATATAAATTCTATTGATTATTTTAGTATTTACAAAAGTAGCTCGTTCTCCAAACTAAGAACAAAATTCTAACCTGGTTTATTTATGAAACACCTTTTTTTTTGTTGTTGTTATACTTAGATGTAGGGTAGGGTGTATTCATTTGTAGTACTATACACGATTCTGCAATCTAGGAAAATTTATCTCAACAGAGCTTATATTGGTTTAGACTCCTTGGGATTGCATTCAACACTTTTCTAAAATCAATCTCTCTAACTCTTACGTTTTTCATTAGAAGGACAAGAAGCCTGGGAGTATTCCAAATCACCACCAGGGTTACTACAAAAAAATGACTGAAAGTTCACTACACCTTGTCTGTTGTTCCAATGACAGACATACGTCCCAACGTGCTCCAGTCAGATGAGCAGTAGCAATTCCATTCTAAGGAGGAGCATGGTTGAGTGGTGCTGTTCTCCTGATTCGGGGTCCCATTGGGTGACAAATGAAGACACAAACCCTGTTGCCATATAGCAACGAGATTCCAGAAATGCAGAGAGCAGAGAATCTCAGAAGTTCTCCCAGAACTCCTTAATTGCTGCCTTGTAAAATCCCTTGCATTACATAGTCTCAGAGTCCCACTTGCAGAAGTCCTGGAAGCCCTTAACAGATGAAGCAGCTAACAGAAATAGAAGTCCTGAGTATATCCTTGGCAGCATCCCTACACTAAAGCCCTAGACAGAGGAAGTAGCTAACAGAAGCAGAAGTCCCTAGCAGCCCTAAACCTCCCAGGCCCAGAGTGAGTGTTTCTATACTCTTCGTTATTAATCACTTAACCAATAAAACCCAACCACATGTATAAGCTAAATCCTTTTTCCAATAAAAGGTGTCAGCATGACAAAGAAGTGGCTTCTGCAGCATGTTCCAATCAAAGGGTGCCAAGGTGAGGATGTCGTTCTTGGCACGCATGGAATGTTATTGCTTTGCTTTTTGCAGCATGCAGTTGGCCAGCTAAGGAATCCTGCACTCTGCACACATCCAGCAGCCCTCAGAACAGTGGCTGCAACAAGGTGGAAGGACGTCATAGAACCTTATGAATCATACAGCTTGAAAATGCAGAAACCCCATTTTTTTCCCCAAATCTGTGAATTCTGTTTATAGATCTCTGCTGGGTTTTATTTAAATTTCAGTAGAAGTTGTCCATCTTTTTCCTGCATTCTAAATCAGATTACAATTCCTTCTTGTTGTATTCAACCATTTGCCTGAATGTTTCCAGCACGACACTAAAGAGGTGTTGAACTTAAATGAAGTCTCAGTTCTGGCTTGTATGTGCTACATGTGTGATAGCCCTAACTTGTTTGCTTACATTTTCTGTTTTATTTTGGAAGCCTGATTGAAAAAGTAATTTCTGCTCCTAAGGTTCCTATTTCATTGTTATCATTAGAACAAGTACTAGAATTGGATTAGCATAAAACAGAGATTCAGAAATTTAGAGAACAATTGATATAATAATAGATTTATAAAGGCTCAATAAAGCTTTATAGCACAGAAATGAAGGGGGAGATTCCAGCTGAAAGTACCTTAAAATTGCAAGAATGGCCAAGATTTTACTCAAATGAGATCCCTTCTACTCCTCTTTCCTACATAACAAGGAATTCAACAACTGCTGTCTGAAGTATTTCCATATTCTTCTTAATAATAGCCAAGCAAGGCTTCTGGGGTTGAATAGCAAAATATCCAAGGACATGACTTGAACTGAATGGTTCAGTTGTTCTTTCATTCTGCTTTCTGTCAACACAGACTCTCATTCATATAATTTATTTGAAAAGTCATGGAGTGTGCTCATTTTCCTTGTTAAGCAGAATGTCTCTGTTTACTTCCATTAGCGCACCAAAGCAGAGTAAAAATTATCGTTCTCCCTCATGTGCTTTACATCACAGTGAGCTCTCAGAAGTATAGTTGAATGGGTCCAGGCTATGCTATTTCTTAATTTTCCACCCAGCATTTACAGTTCCACATATTACAGATCACAAAACCATGCATCATGACTATAGTTGGTTGACATCCATGAGGAAGAAATAAACAAACAAACAAACAGAGTTGGCTAGCATCCATGAGGAAGAAATAAATAAATCGGACAGAATCTCATGAATAATAATTCAGGTGTTGAACATGAAGAATAGTGTCTTCTTGCTGGTGGAGAAGAAGGAATGCTTGTGGTAGTGCAATTTTGTGTCTTTCTTCAATGACATAAAGGGTGGGAAAGCTTGACACTTTCCCACTCTGTTGGTGAGGGCAAGTCAAACAATTTGATTCCCACACAAAGAAAAAGGGTAAAATTAGAGTTTCAATTAAACCATATACTGGAACGAATGACTGGGAAGTAGTTGAAGAAGTTAGGAACACAGATTTAAATGAACCTTAGGTGAAGTTCAAATCTCCTTTTCCTTTGCTCTTTGCTTACACATCACTTCCTTACAGTCTAGTAGGCAACGTGCCTTCCTGTCAGTCTCTACTACCCAAGCCCTTAACATCTCTTGAACAACTCCCTTGCTTTCTCTCCTGACTTCTTTGTAAGTTTTTGACTTCGTGTCTTCTTTTCCTTAAACTTTTGTCTTACGCTATGACAGTGTCTGCTTTTAAATCAGCCTTGACATTTGTCCTTGTCCCTTCAATTTCTGTCTCTTAACATCTTCTCTAAAGTCTGCATTTTTGTCTGTGGGCACATGACACTGGAAGATTTAGCAATATCTTCTTGGCAGAAGAGCTCATGTGGTGGGCTCTGGTTTCACTGATTCTGTAACTAATGCTCCCCAATGTCTGTGTTGTCTGTGCTCCTGCCATGGAGAAGTCATAAGAAATTCTATCCCTCCACAGCTTTGAACCTTACTACAACCCTTGTTACCTTTAATGTATTAAAAGATAGTTACCCATACTTCTTTCCTTTCTTTTCCTGTCTTCCTTCATGACTAATTAGCTGACATTATATGTAATCAAAAGTTTAACAGTCATGTTTTGTTGTTTTTATCCTGGGATAAAAACTGGGAATGGAAATACTGTTTAATATCCAGACTGGCAGATCTATGCATAGAATATGCCTAAACCTCTATAATTTGATGAGTCAGGAGTTAAAACTATCATAAAACATAGCAGCAAAATAACTTGTCAATTATTATGCAAAGACCAGCAACATAACTGCTACTGAAATCCAGGGTCTGACGTACCCAGCATGTGGGCAAGCACTTCTCCTGAATCCTTCAGCTGCCAAGAGATGTCAATGTCCTTGAACTGTCCCCAGTGTGACCAACTACATTTGTTTATTTCAGCCTAACTATAAAAAATAAATACAAATGAAGCAGGGAGGAAAAAAACCAAACCAAAACAAAAAAAGGGCCAATCTGTATCTCCACTACAGAATAACACAAGAATGATAGGAGTTGGAAGGGACCTTTGGAGATCATCTAGTCCAACTGCCCTACCAGAGCAGGTTCACCTAGAGCTTGCTTCTTCAAATTACATCTATGGTGTATTTCCACTAGACCGAAGCTGGGAGAATAAAATCATATACTTAAACTGCACCTCTCAAAAAAGGAAATCACGAAAGCATATGAAATCTAAAGAGTAAATATATATAATACCTTCCCTACCCCTTCTCCCCCCCTCTCCCCCCATCTATTTAGGTCTTGCATGCACCCATAGCCCTGTGTAATCCTGAGCAGCTCCATGCTTTCTGCTTGTATACAGTTGCTGAACAGCTGTACAGGTGAACCCCCTCTCACTCATTACTTTGCCTTGTCTGATGAACATGGGGCAGTTTATGGGGCCTGTTGCCATTCCCACGCCAGTCATGGTTAAGGTCTGTGGATCTGTACTCCTGCCTGTGCTGTGGGGGTTACTCTTGGTTTTGTCCTATTTCCAGCATCTTGCTGATATTGGACAACGCTCTGCAGCAAACTCTCCACATTTTTCACTAAACCTGGATACAAACCGCACTTAACAGGTTGTCCAAAATTCAAATAAATTGTTATCTTTCAGAATGCATCTGTGTTTGTCAAACCTTGTTTCTGACCAATATTTCACATGAGATAGTAAAATATTTTATTGTGGTTGTCCTTTAGGTTTCAACGTATTCTGACAGAGTATTTGTGTTAAGAAAATGCAATTACTGTAGTGATAGGATGAAGGGAATGGATTGAAGCTTGAGAAGGATAGATTTAGACTGGATATTAGGAGGAAATTCTTTACAGTGAGAATTGTGAGATGCTGGAACAGGCTGCCCAGGGAGGCTGTGGGTGCCCCCTACCTGGGGGGTGTTCCAAGCCAGGTTGGATGAGGCCTTGAGAAACCTGATCTAGTGGAAGCCAGCCAAGGTGAGCCCACTACAACTTGGATGTAAGTAGGTCAACGCAAGAACATCTTCCTAAGGAGAAAGGGGAAGTTATTTTTCTGGAAAACTTGTTCCTCTGTAATTGCACAAGTGTTTGTTTTCTCCTAGTAGATATAGCAAATGAAAGATTAAATATTATGTCTGGTAACCAGAGGAACTGATGAGTTTTGACAACCCACACTCACTTCAGATTTGTGTGATTTTAATGTTGCATTATCAACCAAACATGAATGGGGTTGGTAAGTAGTTTTCTGGATCATCAAGCTTTGATTTCAGTAATTATCTGGGGTTTTTAAATAGTGTTTGTTTTTAAGCCAGCTCCCTCAAGGTTTCAAAATTCTCAGCATGCCTGATTATTTTGACTGCCTGTCTATAAATGCTCATTCTCAATTATACATGCTGGAAACTATTAATAATTATTTTAAAAACCCAAGAAAGCAAACAGAGGAACGTGTGGTGATAGCTTTCATTCTGTCAGTATTGATATAATAAATCTTGATCACTTTATAGACAAAACAAACAAAACCTGAGAATTTCTATGGTTTTAAAAATGTACTTTTTCCAAAACATTTTTTTTTTCATAGAAACAATTGAAGCCAGTGGGTGGATAGTACCTCTGAAAAGTTCTCAAGAATTAACATACCAGTTCAATGAAAATACAATTTAATCAGTACCCCATCCCTACCGATAGCAGTTAGTGAATAAGAAGGGAAATAGATCATGCTTTTCCCAGCAACAGTGAGTTTTGAGACTTCTTGATCTGGAGGCTGCATTGGACTGTTATTTAGAATAATCATAGAATCATAGAATCAGTCAGGGTTGGAAGGGACCACAAGGATCATCCAGTTCCAACCCCCTGCCCATGGGCAGGGACACCTCACACTAGAGCAGGCTGGCCAGAGCCTCATCCAGCCTGGCCTTAAACACCTCCAGGGATGGGGCCTCAACCACCTCCCTGGACAACCCATTCCAGGCTCTCACCACTCTCATGGGGAAGAACTTCTTCCTCATGTCCAGCCTGAATCTCCCCACTTCCAGCTTTATTCCATTCCCCCTAATCCTATCACTACCTGATATCCTAAAAAGTCCCTCCCCAGCTTTCTTGTAGGCCCCCTTCAGATACTGGAAGGCCACAATAAGGTCACCTAGGAGCCTTCTCTTCTCCAGACTGAACAGCCCCAACTCTTTCAGTCTCTCCTCATAGAAGAGGTGCGCCAGCCCTCTGACCATCCTGGTGGCCCTTCTCTGGACACCTTCCAGCATGTTGAGATCCCTGGATGCAGTACTCCAGGTGGGGTCTCACCAGAGCTGAGTAGAGGGGAAGAATCACCTCCCTTGACCTGCTGGCCACACGTCTCTTGATGCAGCCCAGGCTCCTGTTGGCTTTCTGGGCTGCAAGTGCACATTGACAGCTCCTGTTGAGCTTCTCATCCACCAGCACCCCCAAGTCCCTCTCCTCAGGGTTGCTTTCCAGCCACTCACTGCCCAGCCTGTGTTTGTGCTTGGGATTGCCTCAACCCAGATGCAGGACCTTGCACTAGGTCTTGTTGAACCTCATGAGGTTGGCTTGTGCCCACCTCTTCAGCCTGCCATGGTCCCTCTGGATGGATCTCTTCCCTCCAGCATGTCTGCTGCACCACACAGCTTGGTGTCGTCAGCAAACTTGCTGAGGGTGCACTCAATGCCACTGTCCATGTCACCAACAAAGATGTTGAACAAGACTGGTCCCAGGACTGATCCCTGAGGGACTCCACTTGTCACTGGCCTCCACTGGGACATGGAGCCATTGACAGCCACTCTTTGGGTGCAGCCATCAAGCCAGTTCTTTATCCATCTCGTGGTCCACCCATCAAACCTTTGTGTCACCAGTTTGGAGAGCAGGATGTGGTGCAGGACAGTGTTGAAGGCTTTACTCAGGTCCAGGTAAATGACATCAGTTGCTCGCCCCTCATCTATTAATGTTGTCACTTAATACTTAAGAAAGCTACTCTCCAAGAATTTGTATGATAACTTTCTGAACTTGTTTATATTTCTTGACCTTGCAGCTCCTGGAGCGAAGTCTTCCATTGCTTCTGTAGATGATGGGGCTGTAAGGAGAGGAAAATGTATGTGGATTTGTTCAGTGTTTGCTATCTTGTAGAGGTTTGTGGTTCATTCTTCTTCCACTGTGAAGTAGTGAATGAAGTAGTGAATGAACCTACCTTCCTTATCTTTTCCACATAGCTATAATTTTTATGGGCCTTTATTTTTATCTGTTAACTGACTTTATAAGCTCAAGAATCCCATTTCTCTGAGATTTTTCATAGAATCAGCCAGGTTGGAAGAGACCTCTAAGATCATCCAGTCCAACCTATCACCCAGCCCTATCCAATCAACTATATATGTGTATATATGCATAAGCAGTTCCCTCTTTCTGATCAACCCTTTTTTTCATAACATGAGGCATGAACATACATTGAGATAAGAACCCATACCCAGTAACCATGACAGTTTTTAACCAACTAGTTTACTTGTATACAGGAATGTAACATCTTCATTAGTTTAACTCCAAATTAAGAGACAGTTAAGACATGTGGTTTGGGGATTTTATTCTGGGTTTTTGAATTAATTCCTTCAGGGAAATACAATGTATTCTAATGGTTTGAATACCACACTCATCCTCCTTCTGGAGCACTGCTGTGGGTCTGACCGTGATGCCTCTAATATTCCCTAGAAGAAATGGCAAACAGGAGAGGAACCTGTAAGTGCTCCCTGAGGTGCAGTCTTTATTACAAACTGAGATTAAAAAGAAAATCTACCCATAGAGGAATCACAAATCTGTTTATTACTGTATTGGTTTCCTTGAAACCAATGGCACAAGTGACAGGCTTGTAACAATATCACAGTGTATCAGAGGTTGGAAGGGGACCTCAAGAGATCACCAGGTCCAAGCCCCCTGCCAGAGCAGGATCACTTAGGGTAGTCTGCACAGGAATGCATCCAGGTGGGGTTTGAAAGCCTTCAGAGAAGGAGACTCCACAACCCCCCTGGGCAGCCTGTTCCAGTGCTCCGTCGTTCTCACTGTAAAGAAGTTTCTCATCATGTTGAGGTGAAATCTTCTATGTTCAAAGTTTGAACCCATTGTTCCTTGTCTTATCAGTGTGAACCCCCAAAATGAGCCTGGCCCCCTCCACTTGATACCCACCCTTCAGATATTTATACACACTCATCAAATCCCCTCTCAGTCTTCTCTTCTCCAGACTAAACAGCTCCTGGGATCTCAGTCTCTCTTCACAGGGGAGATGCTCAAGTCCCTGTCGTGGAGAGGGTGAATTATGAGGGATGGAGGGTAATGGATATTAATTATGAAATATGAATTACAAAAAGTATTATTTATTAATTAAAATTATTAATAACTATTAATCACCTTATATATATTGATTCAGATGCACGGTTGTAACAATATAGTCCATAACTGGTTCAGTATGTGCAATTTTACCCAATTATAATATTTACAGAATCAATTTCTAATTAAGGGAATGAAGGTGCAGTTCTGCCTCTTGTCCACTGGATGGAGACTCGACAGGACGCTTTGTGGCTGCGGCTATGTACAAAGATATTTATAATGTTATCACGAGGCAAGTTAAGTTGGAAATATCACCCAGATACGCGCAGGTGCTTTGAATAGAGTGTTACTGAATGTTGCACACATGGAAAGAACCATTTCTGTCTTTCTGTGTAGCGAGGGAAATTGCTGGATTATGCAGGCTTGCTGCTTGTCTGCCCTGGGCTGTTCCTCTTCGGGCGACAACTTCTTTCTCCCCCCCACCTCCGCGGGTGGGAGTGGTGGGAGCAAGGCTTTTCCTTCTCCTCCCGCGGTCACAGGGAGGGGTGGCTGGCTTTCTGCTGATCAGCAGTTTCCCTTAGTGGGGTTGGAGCGGCTCCCTGAACGGATGGTTGGCCCAGCAGGGCTGGTCCAGGGGAGCGGTTCTCCACGCGGTGGGGCCAGGTTCTTTCAGGAGTCGGCCCTCGTGATTGAGGTGGCAGTTCCTGATAGGTGGGTTTCGGTGGGGGGTGCAGTGAAGCAATGCTTTCCCCCTTGGCTTGGCTCGAAGTGAGCTGACTCTGGCACACATCAGTGACTGCTTTCCATTAAGGTTACAATGCTGCAGTCTTGGGCTTTGACTTCAAAGGAAGGCATGTTTTCTCTCCCTCTTTCCCTTGGGAAATCCCGGGTGCTTTGCCCTGACAACTTAGGGCCGTGAAGCGGCTACAGCTCCTTTTCTCTCCCACAATCGGTGGGGGTTACGCAAGATGCGTTTCTGCTTTTGGCTGCTTAATTAGCTTGCAGCAGATCTGGACTGCCAGGCTTGTGCTAGTCCTTCCCCTTTCTGGGCTAAAGCTTACCCTCTCTCAGGGCTTCCTCAGTCCTTTCAACTAGGCTTACGACGCTGGCTTTCTGCATCAGTGAAGGGATCATCCTGTTTGCTGGTTCCTCAAGCAGCTCGGTGAGCTGGCTTCTGTCCCTATGCAGAGGCCTCTAGTGTGCTTGCATGTGGGAGTGAGAAGGCTTAGGGGTTTTGCCAAGCTTCTGTGGCTTGGCCAAAGCGAGAGAAAGCAAAAGGAGAGAGCAAAGTGGTAAACAAATGGAATAATACTTACAGATTTCTCGAGGCTGGATCTGGCCAGTGGGCACACTTGTCAACAACCTGCTTCAACCTATAGAAAGGGTGAAGCTAGAATTATGCCCTTAGATGGAAAGAGCATGAGCATGCCATGCGATGTATGCATGCAGTTCTTTACCCCTTAGGAGACCCAGGTTGGCACCTGGGCCTTTGTCCTCCTCTCCTGAAAGGAGATTGGAAGGGAGGACTTACCAAAACATGTTGGGACAAGTTAACTGGTATCTAGGGGCATAATTCTGGGCATATGGTACCTTCACTACAGTCCCCTAATCGTCCTCGTGGCTTTCCATTGGATTATATCCAGCAGGTCTCTGTCTCTCTTGAAGTGAGGAGCCCCAAAGTGGACAGAGTATTCCAGGTGTGGTCTCACCAGGGCAGAGTAGAGAGGTAGAATAACTTCCCTAGACCTCCAAAGTCCTACCTCTAAACCCCTGAGTAAATGATGTCAGAGAGTTTAGAGGTTTTTGCAGAAAGAAGTGGAAGCAATCTGGATGGATGAAGGGAAAACCAAAAGATCAAATCAGTAGGAGACCAAAGCTGCTCATCTCTCAAAGCAGTACTATTAAGGATGACAAGGAGGGCACAATCCTTTCTGTGCATAAGGAGGGGGCAGTGTTTTTTTGTGAAACAGGAGCTGTGTGCTGATTTGAAGTTGTATTTCTGATTTTAAGTTGTATTTCTGATTTTCGTGTATATAGTTTTCAGCAGCAGGATGTGGATCCTATTAACAAGAGCTTCTGAAACCTGCCAAAACCTTATCAGCATGAAAATGGGAAGCAGCAGGAGCTGACCCAATATAGGCCTGCTACCAAAAGAGGCAAGAGCAGGCTGTCAAACACCTGCCATTCAGCCACTGCGTCTCCAGAACATGGCATGGACAGAATGAGTGCGTGCCTTGAATTGGAACCACACTGACCAAAGATCTTGCCACCTCACTGAGATTGCCCAAGGAAAATGCTGCAGGGCTCCAAGGCCTTGCTTTGCCTATGACTCCCCAGGACAGAACAAGGAACCGACTTCACACTTCCTGCCTATATAGGCAACATGCGGAATTGTGGAGGGGTACAAGAAAAAGCCAAGACCAAAGAAAAACCACTTGTAGCTTTGTTTCATGAAGTAGAAACTGGCCTTACCTTGATGAACCAATTGGATACATTGGAACCAGGATTAAGGAAAATAGTTCAAAATGTCCTGTCTGCAACACAAAAATTAAAAGCATAATTCTACCTCTGTTAAAACGGTGTGTCTGAAGACATAGTAAACACAATAAAGGGGAATAGATCCTTCAAGAAAGCTGGAAGAGTGCTAACAGAGGCTTTCCATCTGGTGTTTCACAGGTATTTTCACAGCAATAGAATCTTGGAGT